>NC_041388.1:227473228-227504523 GCF_002162155.2 Triticum dicoccoides | reverse complement strand
CGCTAGTGTCCCCCTTGCCCCTTGGTCTTGTCCTGGGTTTCGGACGCCTCAACGATGGTCGGGGGAGGCGCAGGGCGGGGCCCTCATCGGGTGACATGGAGCAAGGCCCATGCCTGTGAAGGTCTCCGCTCGTGACACTCTCACATAATAATGAGTGGGGCTGTACACGCCCCTGAGTCTCCTGAGTGCTGCCCTCGGGCCTCATGGGGCTCCCGCCCACGTCCAAGTGGAAGCACCATGCTCCGCACTGGCCATCGACACTGTCCCCCAATGACTATGCTCACATCCAGTGAAATCACTTAGCTCCGCGCTGGTGAGAAGACAAGAAGACAAGATAGGTGCCGGACGCAGCCGTTTACTTTTGCCCCTGTTTTTGTAAATCAATTCGCCGCCTTCTTGGACCGAGATTTGAGATTCCTTGTGCTTATTAAAAACGGGGGAATTTTCCCTTGATTTGTGTCGGTTTTCTAGCTTTCTGGTCGCATGTTTTTCTGAGGGGCTCACACCTGCTACCCCCTGCGAGCACCTCGCGAGCGGGGGCTGGGCGTGGTATTTGCTTGCCAGGTACGTTCGGACCAGCCCGGGCGGCGACAAGACCCCCTCGGGGTCAAGGATGCAACCGCCGCAGGATCACCGTGCGCATACCTTGCGGTACTCCGGCATCCGCTCCTCGCGAGGCTCCCTTGAATGGGCAGCAGGCATCTCAGGAGACCTGGGATCTAGCGGGCCCCGAAGGGCCCATCTCGGGAGGAAGGTTCAACCAGGATGTCAGGGCTCACTCAAGACCTGCGGAACCAAGATAAGTGGCAACAGCTACCCCACTCAGGGCCCCGCGGGCCCGCGACGGTGCAGCCTAACCCCTTCCTTAAAGGGCATTTCACCAGCTCGTACATTTCATTTCATACATTATAAGGCCCCCCCTTCAAAAATGCTTCAACTCCCCGCGGGGCCGCAGCTAAGGTTTTTCTTTCATACAGGTAAGGCAAAAGGAAATACAGGTCTAGCCGGAGGCGCTGCTTTTCGCGCCGCCCTCGTCGTCTTCATCCATGCCATCTGCATCGTCGCCATCGTCGCCTTCATCATTGCCCTCCGCATCACCCCTATCGGCCGCGACCACGGCCGCATCATCCTCGGGAGAGAATTCCGTGAACAGTGCCTCCATGTTGTCATCCACCCAGTTCGACAGGTTGTCTTGGATAACCCCACGCACGGGGTCTATGGCGGCGTTGAAGTAAAAATGGGGATTGCGGCTCAGCAGGTGACTGAAGACGCGTGAGAATGCGCGCCCAAGGAGGCCCCGACCCCTCTCCTCAACGAGCTCACGAGCCCTCGCGGCCCGGTCCTCCAAGCGTGTCACGACCTTGGTGAAGAAGCGGCGGTGGCTGGCGTAATCTTCCTCGCGCGGGTGAGGGGCGCTCTCCTCGCATATGGTGCTGAAGGCTCGGTTGGCCCTCACCCTGAGGGCCTGGAGCATAGATGCATGCCCGCGCTGCAGCGTCTGCCGACGGCACGCCTCATCCGCATTCTTGTTCGCGAGGGACGTGGCGCCATCGATCTTCTGCTGGAGTGAGAGCAAGTTGATGCATGTGGAGGCCAAGTCAGCCTGGGCCAAAGCCTGAGCTACCATGGTGGCCCTCTCGTGCTACTCTGCCTCGTTCAGCTTTGTCTTGAGGGCGGTGGTCCTCCCTTAACCTCGGCTTCCAGGAGCTCCAGCTTCAGGTGGTACTCATTGGCAAGATCTGCGCGAGCCTTCGCCACCCTTCGATCGACCTCCTCCTGGATCTTGGCTTCCCGCGCGGTGACAACGTCCTCAGCTGTGGCCACCTGGTGCTCCCTCACCTCCAGCCACTCGAGCTCCAGGCTACGCTCCAAGGCCTCCAGCACCAGTGCCTCCTCGCGTTTCCGGATCTCTTTCTCTTGGGAAGGTGCTCCCCTTGGTGATGCGGCCAAGACAACCCTGCGCACTTCAATCTGCTGCTCAAGGGTAGCGTTCGAGGCCTGGAGCTCCCGCTCACGCTCCTCGGCAGCCTCATGGCGATGGTTGCCCACTCCGGCCTCCTCCAAAGCCCGGGCACAGGCCTCTCGTGAGGTTGCAAGGGACGCTACATCCTTTGCGTTGGCACGCTCATGCTAAAGATGCCCAAGGATGATGGAGACCATCAACTGGTGCCACTCGTGCGCCAGGCGAAGGTCCTCCGCCTCAACGCGACCGTCGATGTCAACAGCTCTTCTCCAAGCCTGCTTAGCGCACCCATTGCCTCCCACAAAAGCTCATGGCGTATGGCTCCGGACCCGCGCGCGAGCTCCAACACACGGCCAAGCACATCCTTCGCGCCGGGAGTTGTTGGGGAAGCTTGAGGTGGCCCGTGTGCCCCTAGCGGGGGGCTGGAGGCCGGTGCCTTCCCCGCCACCTTCCGGGCCTCGGTGGAGGTGCTGGGTGGCGTGGCCTTGCTACCCGAAGACGAAGCCAGTGCCGGGGTTTCCTAGGCACCAGTGATGACCAATGGAGGAGCCCTCGGCACGCCTTCTGCACCCTAGGCCGAACCGTGAAGGAAGGGCGTCAGGAACGCGGGATCAAGACCTCCCATCGGTGCGTCCGCCTCTTAGACAGGCCCCGTGCCTCGCACTATGGTCAAGGCTCAAGACTGGGAGCGAGCCAAGGATTGGTGGAGGCCGCGCCTTGGGAGACCTCATCGCTGCAACCGAAGGGACACTAAAGAGCCATTGTTAGGAAAGGACGCAACACGCAGGAAATTGTGAAGATAAGGTACTCACTCATCCATGGCTATGTACTTCCTCTACTTCAGCGGCCGGTAGGCGTCACCAATGCAGCTTGGAGTCCCTTTCCTCTTGTAGAGTGCTTCAAGGTTCAAGTGAAGCTGGCCGAAGCACGGGGCACGACCGTCAGCATCTGGGGCATTCGGCGGGCCCCCTGAGGTGGCGACCTCGGGAGCGTCGGACTTCGCCAACTCCCCAGCCTCGACCTCAAAACTGCTTCTCCGAGCTTCAGGGGCGGAGACCTCGGGAGCCTTGGATCGCGCCAGCTCTCCGGCCGCCCCCTCAGGATGGCTCGCCCGAGCCTCGGGGGTTGCCATCTCAGGAGTGCCAGGCTGCGTCATCTTTTTAGCAGCCGCCCCGACAGCGCTCGCCCCCTGCATCCGCCTCTGGGGAACACGCCGCGGGGACGACGGGCAGGGGGACCACGAGGACGGGGTTCTCGCGGGGCCCTTCAAGGCCGGCCGGGCGCAGCCCCCAATCATCAAAAAGGGGCATCTGCCTCATGAACTCCTCCTTATTCGAGCAACATTACACGAGGGAGCCCTCCTCCGGAAGCGTGGCTGGCGTCGGGTCGCCCGTCAAGAGCTCGAGCAACATGCACAGCATCTCAGGAGGAAGCACGGGCACCTGGAGCCTCATGGGGTCCCCGCTGCCAGTGAAGACCCGCATTTGTCGAGAATGATGCTAAAGCGGAGCAATGCGGCACTGGACGAACTCCTTCACCACCATGGGCACCGTCACCCCGAGCTTCTTCAACCTGGCCAGCCAGCACCAGACGTGGGAAAGCCGATGGTCGACGAGCTTCGCGTGCCCCCAGCTAGAGCTGGGTATTGCCGGCACCCGTGGAAGCGAGAGCAGGGAGTTGAGCACGCCAACATTAACGAACACCCACCGCTTCCAGAATCCACTTATAGCTGGCGAGAGCTCGAAGTCATTGCCCGAGTCGGCTATTGTCACTACATCCTGAAAGTCCATGCACCCCGAGTGCTGGTGGGCATTGACCAGGTGAAGCGAGAAGAAATGGCGAAACAAGGCCACGGAAGGGGCAATGCCCACCATGGCCTCGCAGACGAAGGCTGGCAAGGAGAATGATGGATTGAGGATCCAGATGCAGCGCGTGGACTTGGTAGTGCGTGAGTATGGCGTTGAAGAAATCAGAGAAAGGGGGGATCAAGCCAGCCAAGAGAGCGTGAATATGGATGGGGATCTCAGTGGCTGCCATGTCGACCATGGCCCGGGAAGCAGGCCAAACCACCATCGCCTTCCACTCATTGGAATTGGCGGCGAGCGCCAGATGAATCTTGTCCAGCCCTTCCTGATTGGCCACCGTTAACCGCTTGAGCGCGGGCTTGAAGGCTGGCGGAGGTTCGACCGAAGCACAAGTTTTCCCCTTCTTCTTTAACCGTGGTGCCATAGCGACAAGGGAGGACCAGTGCCGGTGTCAGATCCGGGAAAGGAGCCGCTATTTCTCGGGAAGGTGAACAAGGCAAGGGAGCACACGACAAGCGATGAAGGCGGAGCTGCGTGGGTAACGGTGGCCGCCGAGCTTGGTGAATATCAAGGCTGCGTGGGGAAATGGGGGCACCCACGTCCAGTTGGCTACCATGCGTCCTTCGAGGCCACAGGCGGTTGGGGCCCGCGACTCTCCGCACTTGCCCTTTGGCGTCGCCTTGAAGCCAAGTTCGATCGCACCTTGGACCTAGAGGGTACTGTCGGTGTTCTGGGAACGGGGGTACCTAGACTTGCCTGCCTGCGGCCTACATAGTGCTCGGTCAACGGCCCGGTACGGCCCAACATCAACATCGACAACTCAAGACCCTCGTGAGGGGCCAAGCCTCGCGAGGTGGACGACACCAAGACCTCCCTGGGGGCGGCTTCCCCAGGCTGGCTCCTGAGGAACGGAGATATCAATGAAAGATGCACCTCACGAGGTTCGGATGACGTGAGCCATGACGACCAAGGCTGGGCTGGCGCCAGCAGGCGCAGTGTACCAGTTTCCTCTTTGTTGCTAAGGAATCAAGCGTAGGCACGGAGTCCCATGGAATCAGCTAAATGTTTCCACTCCGGTGCAACAAGACCAAGACCGCCAAGACGGCAAGATGGAGGTCATCGTGGAGCCCACCGCAACGTCACAATAAGGAGCTTTTGCATGCGAACACTACTTTTGTCAGGATAGCATGTACTAGTTGTCTCCCTTCAAATTTGGCCATTGTGGGATCCCTTCCCGCCGTACATTTGGCAAGAGGACCAAGGCCACTATAAATAGGACTTAGCCACCACCATAGAAGGGGAGGGATCATTCAGATCATCCTCACACCCACCAGCTCATCGAGCACAAGAACACCTCTCCTCCTGAGGCTGTTCTCCATTGTACTGGTTCATCCTCAACCCTTGAGGCCAATCCACCACAAAGCTGGAGTAGGGTTTTACACCGCAAGGTGGCTCGAACCTGGGTAAACTGTTGTGTCTCTTGTCCGTTGGGTTCGTTGAGCTAGGCCATGGGATCAGTGGGCGGGTAGACGAGGGAGGACGAGTTGTTCGCACACACCCCAGAGATCGAACCTCTCAAAGGGCTGCGAAACCCCGAATCCGACAATATTTCCTTATATCATGATAAATGTTTATTATCCATGCTCGAATCATATTAACCGGAAACTTGATACATGTGTGGATACATAGACAAAACACCGTGTCCTTAGTAAGCCTCTACTATACTAGCTCGTTAATCAGATACGGTTAAGTTTCCTAACCATAGACATGTGTTATCATTTGATGAACAGGATCACATCATTAGGAGAATGATGTGATGGATAAGACCCATCCGTTAGCATAGCATATTGATCGTTCAGTTTTATTGCTATTGCTTTCTTCATTTCAAATACATATTCCATTGACTATGAGATTATGCAACTCCCGGATACCAGAGGAATGCCTTGTGTGCTATCAAACGTCACAATGTAACTAGGTGATTATAAAGATGCTCTACAGGTATCTCCAAAGGTGTTTGTTGGGTTGGCATAGATCGAGATTAGGATTTGTCACTCCGAGTATCGGAGAGGTATCTCTGGGCCCTCTCAGTAATGCACATCATAAGCAGCCTTGCAAGCAATGTGACTAATGACTTAGTTGCAGGATGATGTATTACGGAATGAGTAAAGAGGCTTACCGGTAACGAGATTGGACTAGGCATGAAGAGGCTTGGTAACGAGATTGAACGATGATGTATTACGGAATGAGTAAAGAGGCTTACCGTAGAGGTGTCTCAGTCATGTCTACATAGTTCTCGAACCTATAGGGTCCGCATGCTTAACGTTCGATGATGATTTTGTATTATATGAGTTATGTGTTTTGGTGACCGAATGTTATTCGGGGTCCCGGATGAGATCACGGACATGACGAGGAGTCTTGAAATGGTCAAGAGGTAAAGATTGATATATAGGACGATAGTATTCGGACACCAGAAGTGTTCCGGAGAGTATCAGGTACATATCGGGTCATCAGAAGGGGTTTCGGGTACCCCCGGCAAAGATACGGGCCTAATGGGCCAAGAGGGGAAATGCAGCAGCCAGCATGAGCTGATGCACCCCTTTTATAGGCCAAATCAGAAGGGGAAGTAAAGAGGAGAAGAGAGAAGGAAGGGGAGGGATTCGGCCTCCCCCGTCCTTCCCTCCTCCTTCCTTCCCCCTCCGGAAATTATGGTAAGGGCGGGGGATTGGACAAGGCCCCCAAGTAGGATTCCTCCTACTTGGGGTGCCCCCTTGGCTGCTACGTCTCCCTCCACCTATATATATGAGGGGGCGCCTAGAACACACATCAACTTCTGTTAGCCGTGTGCGGCACCTCTCTCCGCAGATTACACCCTTGGCCATATTCTCGTAATGCTTAGGCGAAGCCTTGCGCGGATCACATCACCATCACCGTCACCATGCCGTCATGCTGACGGAACTCATCTACTTCCTCGACACTTTGCTGGATCAAGAGTTCGAGGGACTTCATCGAGCTGAACATGTGCAGAACTCAGAGGTGTCATACGTTCAGTGCTTGATCGGTCGGAACGAGAAGAAGTTTGACTACATCAACCGCGTTGTCAAATGCTTCCGCTTTCGGTCTATGAGGGTACGTAGACACACTCTCCCCCTCTCGTTGCTATGCATCTCCTAGATAGATCTTGCATAGGCGTAGGAAATTTTTGAAATTGCATGCTACGTTTCCCAATAGTGGCATCCTAGCCAGGTCTATGCGTAGATGATATGCACGAGTAGAACACAAAGACTTGTGGGCGGTGATCGTCATACTGCTTACCACCAACGTCTTATTTTGATTCAGTAGTATTGTTGGATGAAGATACCTGGACCAACCTTACATGACCATGTTCATGAGACCGGTTCCACCGACAGACATGCAACTAGTTTTGCATAAAGGTGGCTGGCGGTTGTCTGTTTCTCAAACTTTAGTTGAATTGAATTTGACCGTGGCCGGTCCTTGTTGAAGGTTCAAACAACAAACTTGATAAATCACCATTGTCATTTTGATGTGTAGGTAAGAACGGTTCTTGCTAGAAGCCCATAGTAGCCATGTAAAACTTGCAACAACAAAGTAGAGGACATCTAACTTGTTTTTGCAGGGAAAGTTGTGATGTGATATGGTCAATGTCGGTGTCAAAACCGGCGGATATCGGGTAGGGGGTCCCGAACTGTGCGTCTAAGGCGGATGGTAACAGGAGGCGGGGGACACAATGTTTACCCAGGTTCGGGCCCTCTCGGTGGAGGTAATACCCTACTTCCTGCTTGATTGATCTTGATGATATGAGTATTACAAGGGTTGATCTACCACGAGATCATAGAGGCTAAACCCTAGAGGCTAGCCTATGATTATGATTGTTGTTTTCCTACGGACTAAACCCTCCGGTTTATATAGACAATGGAGGGGGCTAGGGTTACACAGAGTCGATTACAAGGGAGGAGATCTACATATCCAAATTGCCAAGCTTGCCTTCCACGCAAAGGAGAGTCCCACCCGGACATGGGACGAAGTCTTTAATCTTGTATCTTCATAGTCCAATAGTCCGGCCAAAGTATATAGTCCGGCAGTCTGAGGACCCCCTAATCCAGGACTCCCTCAGTAGCCCCTGAACCAGGCTTCAATGATGATGTGTCTGGTGCGCTGATTGTCTCCGGCATTGCAAGGCAGGTTCCTCCTCCGAATACTCCATAGAAGATTTAGAACACAAGGATAGTGTACGGCTCTGCAAAACAAATTCCACATACCACAGTAGAGAGTATAATATTTCCAAAAATCTAATCTACTGACAAGTTTTCATAACATGACATCACGCCATGGCCCGGTCATTATCCGAACTATTTTTCTCAACCGGCTACTACACATATTGCGAGGCGGTTTTCTTGTCACGTCTTGTCGAAGCAGATATCGTGTCCCCTTATCACAGGATTCTCATCAATACGGGTGTGGGTAACCGAACCGCTCCATCAATCACGACACTTGGGGAATAAGCGAGTTCACCAGGCAAGTGGGGAGGCGCAGAATCCTTGCTGCCTTTATAAGGGGATAAGGACTCCCTTTCGCACCCACACTTTCTTCTTCCCGATCCATTCCCTTCGCCCGAGCTCCAGCGCCCGAGCGTTCGTCTTCTCCACCCACAAAGCCCTTCCAAAAATGTCCGGATCCGGAGCAGGAGGCAAGTGGATGGCCTCTACCGTCCAGGAGAGGGATATCAAAAAGCTTCGGGAGGCCGAGTATCTGGCCAAAAAAATCGGCCTCCTTCTCCCGACGGTGGGACAGATCGTTCCTACTCCAGAACCCCAAGAGAGGGTTGTATTCCTCCCTCATTTTGTTCGCGGGCTAGGGTTTTCCCTCCACCCATTTATCCGCGGGCTCATGTTCTACTACGGGCTCGACTTCCACGATCTGGCCCCCAATTTTATCCTCAACATATCGGCGTTTATCATCGTGTGTGAGACCTTCCTCTGCATCAAGCCTCACTTCGGCATGTGGCTGAAGACCTTCAACGTTAAACCGAAGGTGGTGGTCGGCCAGCAAGCGGAGTGCGAAGGCGCCATGATGGGCAAAATGCCCGATGTCACCTGGCTCGAAGGCTCCTATGTGGAGACCGTGAAGGGGTGGCAATCGGGGTGGTTCTACATCACCGAGCCGTGTGACGCCAACTGGGTGGTGGCCCCCAAATTTTGATCCAGGATCCCCATGCAGCTCACCTCCTAGAAAGAGAAGGGCCTATCCTGGGGTTCATCAGTGGAGCTGACCGGACTCCAGAACTGTGTTAAAAACATGATAAGTTAGAAAATCAAGCTTGTCAACATGGTCCAGGTCATGCTCTTCCGCTGGATCCTCCTGTGTCAAAGACGGGCATTCCTATGTGGGAGTTCGACCCGGCCAAGCACCAGACGCTGCGAGAGCTCTTCGACACGACGCACCAGGACATCTGGAAGGTGCTGTTCAAGTCCGCCGAGGTATCTCCTCCCCTTACCGAGGATCGCGGACTCAGCGCAAAGCGCCCTGCCAATCCGGTGATATCCTTATATCTCGTAAGATGTTTCTTTCCCCAGTATAATCATGTGGGGGATCTAAGGCTCCACGCCATTTAACAGGACAGGGTCGTGAAAGTGGAGCGGATCGATTATCTGGCCCCGCTGCCCGAAGATCCAGCAAGGGCTCTCTTAATGGAGATGCTGGTTCCGACACCCTATGAGGCGCCGGATAAGAAGGCCACGGGGACCAGGAAAGGTCTCCGGCGCAAGGTCGTATCGGACTCTTCGTCCGATAACACCGAGGTGCCCTCCTCCCACAAAAACGAGGAGGAGGAAGAGGAAAGTTCTCCCCCCCTAGCCGGGGGAGACAAGAAAAGGAAGGTTGCCCCGTCAAGGGAGGCCGAAGGGTCCAAGAAGGGAAGGACTCTCCTTCCAGACTGCTCCATGACGGCCGCTTTTAGCGACGAGGAGTGGTTACCCAGGGACAAGCCCCTGGCGAAGTCGTAAGTATCCGGATACCATAATAGTTCTTGGTATGTTTTATGTTATTGCTTCTTATCATGCCGAACATGATCATGCAGCCCATCCAAAGCCCATATCGATGTATCCTCTTCAGATGAGTTGTTGGGCCCGTCGGAGATGAACAACGATTCACTCCCGACCGCCTCCCCCTCTCCCTACGGACGATGTCGAGGTGTTGTCTCAAAGGGTACTGAACAAAGGTGAGATAGTTCCGGAGGCGCCCCAAGGCGATATTCCGGACACTGGGCGCACGAGGGGCAAGACTCCCATGGGCTCTAATGCCGGGTGCAGCAAGTCTAGCCCCCAGCCGAATACTGCGCCGAAACCTCCAGTGGTTACGGATTCTGTCAGGCGACCCCTCGCCAAGGGGGGCATGCCGTCTGTGCTGATGGACCCTGTCCATCCAGAGGTGAAAGTGCATCTATCCCTAGGTGGTTTTGGTAATTCCTAACAACATATAGCTCATTGAGCTAATGCTATTCCAAGGTAAGTATTTCAGGAAAAGCTCAATGAATGGCATGGCATGGATGAGGAAAGTGGACCCCTCAAAATACTAAGGACAAAAAGATTGGCTCAAGCTCAAAGCTCAAGACTCTAGATTTTATATTTTAGTGATCCAAGATCACATTGAGTGTATAGGAAAAGCCAATACTATCAAGGAGGGATGAGGTGTTGCTTGATGAGGTTCTTGCTTCATACTGCTTAGTGATATGCTCCAAAACCCTCAACTACCTTCCCGCATCCACATATGACCTAAACCAAAAGTCAAACTCGGACCCACCGATTCTTTCTATCTGGCGCCACCGAGTTCAGATGTCATAGCCACTACCACAAACCCTAGGCAAATCGGTCTCACCGATAGGGATCTCGGTCACACCAAGATGGGGTTGTAATCTCTCTGTTTCCCTTCGTAATGTTTCGGTCCTACCGAGATGAGCAATCGGTCCCACCGAGATTGCAATGTAAACTCTCTGTTTCCCTTTTGTAACATTTCGGTCCTACCAAAATGAGCGATCGGTCCCACCGAGTTTACCTGACCAACTCTCTGGTTAGCTTATTACCAAAATCGGTCCCATCGAGTTTGTGTAATCGGTCACACCGAGATTACGTTATGCCCTAACCCTAACCATATCGTTCCTACCGAGTTGCATCTCAGTCCCACCGAAAATCCTAACGGTCACTAGGTTTGCTAAATCGGTCCGACCGAGTTTCTCAGTTCGGTCTCACCGAGATAGGTAAATTGTGTGTAACGGTTAGTTTTTGTGTGGAGGCTATATATACCCCTCCACCCACTCTTCATTCGTGGAGAGAGCCATCAGAACAAACCTACACTTCCAACCCATATTTTCTGAGAGAGAACCACCTACACTTGTGTTGAGACCAAGATATTCCATTCCCACCATATGAATCTTGATCTCTAGCCTTCCCCAAGTTGCTTTCCACTCAGATCTTCTTTCCACCAAATCCATATCCTGTGAGAGAGAGTTGAGTGTTGGGGAGACTATCATTTGAAGCACAAGAGCAAGGAGTTCATCATCAACACACCATTTGTTACTTCTTGGAGTGTGGTGTCTCCTAGATTGGCTAGGTGTCACTTGGGAGCCTCCGACAAAGATTGTGGAGTTGAACCAAGGAGTTTGTAAGGGCAAGGAGATCGCCTACTTCGTGAAGATCTACCGCTAGTGAGGCAAGTCCTTCATGGGCGATGGCCATGATGGGATAGACAAGGTTGCTTCTTCGTGGACCCTTCGTGGGTGGAGCCCTCCGCGGGCTCGCGCAACTGTTACCCTTCATGGGTTGAAGTCTCCATCAATGTGGATGTACGATAGCACCACCTATCGGAACCACGACAAAAACATCCGTGTCTCCAATTGCGTTTGAATTCTCCAAACCCTTCCCTTTACATTCTTGCAAGTTGCATGCTTTACTTTCCGCTACTCATAGACTCTTCCCATGCTTGCTTGAATTGTGTTAAGATTGCTTGACTTGTGCAAAGATAGCTAAAATCTGCCAAAGACTAAAATTGGGAAAAGGATAGATTTTTATTTGGTCAAGTAGTCTAATCACCCCCCTCTAGACATACTTTCGATCCTACAAGTGGTATCGGAGCTTTGGTCTCCATTTGCTTTGATTTCCATAGCTTTTGGTGGTCATAGCCTTGGTTTCACAACCTAGGAGAGTATGGCGTCTAGCGAGGGAAATTACCACCATAGAGGTCCTTACTTTGATGGCACTAATTTTGCTAGTTGGAAGCATAAGATGAAAATGCATATTCTTGGACATAACCCCGCCGTTTGGGCTATTGTGTGTGTTGGCTTGCAAGGTGAATTCTTTGATGGGAGAGAACCGAATCGTGATGCCACCGCGGAAGAATTGAAGATGCTATAATACAATGCTCAAGCCTGTGATATCCTCTTCAACGCATTGTGCGGATTGTGCCCCGAAGAATTCAACAAAATCAGCCGTCTTGAGAATGCAAAGGAAATTTGGGATACTTTGATTGATATGCACGAAGGTACCAACTCCGTCAAGGAATCCAAGTTGTATGTGCTTCAAAGTCAACTTGACAAGTTCAAAATGAAGGATGGTGAAGGTGTCGCTGAAATGTACTCTAGGCTTGCTCTTATCACAAATGAGATTGCCGGCTTAGGAAGTGAAGAGATGACCGACAAATTCATCATCAAGAAGATCCTAAGAGCCTTGGATAGAAAATATGATAATGTATTCACATTGATCCAAATGATGCCAAATTACAAAGATCTCAAGCCAACGGAAGTCATTGGAAGAATTGTTGCTCATGAGATGTCACTCAAGGATAAGGAGGAGCTCCATAACAAGTCAAGTGGTGCTTACAAAGCCTCATGTGAAGCCCCCACATCATCAAGTGAGAAACAAAGCTTCAATGAATAATTGAGCTTATTGGTGAAGAACTTCAACAAGTTCCACAAGAATAGAAGCAAAGAGAGAAGTTCCAAGTCAAGGTCCTACAATGACAAAAGATCTTCTAGTCAAGAGCGAAACTGCTACAATTGTGGAAGACCCGGACACTACTCCAATGAGTGTACGGCTCCCCACAAGAGAAGAGAAGATTATCCCAAAAGAAGAAGTAGAAGAGAAGAATCACCATAAAGGGAAAGAAGGAGTAGGGATGATCGATATGAACGAAGACCCTCTCAGAGAAGGAAGGATTCAGAAAGGAAGGACAAGTCATCAAGGAGCTACACAAAATGAAGACATCAAGCTCATGATGGTGAATGGGTATCCGGCTCCGACTCCGACAATGACTCCGAGAGAAGCTATCACTCTGACTCTATATATACTCAAGATAAAGGTGTTTCCGGTCTAGCACTTGTGTCAACCAACTCCTATGACATATTTGATTCACCAAATAAAGAAATTGGAAGATGCTTCATGGCCAAAGGTCCAAAGGTATCACACCCCGAGTATGTTGATTTCAATAGTGATGAAGATGACTTGTTAGTTGATGATGATTTACTTGTTGACAACTATAGTGATGAATACTATGATGAAACGAAGGACAATGATAAGGAGAAGATTGAGTCTCTAACTAAAGAACTAAACACTCTTAAGTTAGCTCATGAAACTATCTTAGGAGATCATTGAGAACTTTTAAGGACTCATGAGAAATTACGTTTTGAAAAGCTCAACCTTGAGCAAGAGCATGAGTTCTTAAAGGCAATCAATGATGATCTTCGCAAGAAAAGTTCTTCTTACATTGCCAAGCGTTTACTCTTATCCACTTACATGCCTCAAGTCAAGTCTAATAACAAGAACAAGAAAGATTGTTCTTCTAGTAGTGACAATAATCATGCTAAATCCAATATTGTTGCTTCTAGTAGTTCTCTTGATTCCACTAATGATTCTCTTAGCCAAGTTAGACTTGAGCAAGAAAATAGCTTATTGAAGGGAATTATAGAGAAAGGTGTTTACAAGAGCCGTGTCGGGAGTAAGCAATTCGAGGAAATTGTACGCAAGCAAGGAAGGCACCGGAAGAATCAAGGTATTGGTTTTGAACGAAAGTTCAATGACAATGGAGTTGAGTGGGAAGAAGATCAATGCCCCAAGACGAAGTTTGTTCCTCAACAAGAGAAGTATGATCCTACTTCTTTCAAAGGGACACAAGCTCAAGATGATCTTCCATCACAAGACCACAAGAAAAAAGGCAAGGACTAGCTTCAAGAGGAAATTGATGCATTTGAAGAAGCTCCTAAGGCCTTGGTCAAGTGGGTCCCAAGACTACATCAAGTTCCACTTCATCAAGTACAACTACAACTCCGAGGATTCCCATCAAGATGGTGTGGATCCCGAAGAAGAAGAACTAGAGAGTTCTTGAGGGTGACTCTTCCAACATACTTCACTCTTATCATTTTGGCAAGAACGAGTGCAATCAACTTCCACATCTTGCACTAGTTCAAGGAGTCACAAACCCTCTTGTTGGTAAGACAAGGGACAAGGTAACCTAAAGCTTTCATAGACATCATCTTGTGTGTGCATCACTCTATGTCTATGGATATCCTTGTTTGTTCCTTGTGGGACTAACCCGTGTAGGTATTGAAAGTGCAACTCACTCCAAAGGATAGCTCCAAATGATCTACATCAACATTGAGCATCCACATCTTCAACATCTACATGAAGTCATCATCGACAAAACCCAAGGTTAGTTCATCCCTCTTAGGGGGGATCTCACATCTAGGGGGAGCTTTACTCTAACAATTGAGTTAAAGCAACTCTAATGGTGTGAACACAACAATGCTTTATGTAAAAGTGGTAACCCCACTTGTGCTTAAACGATGAGTATGACCTATGATCAAATGTTCTCATTTGACTCCTAAGTCAATATACTCATATATAGATGACCTAGTCATCGCCAATTGCTTGATAGATGCTAGAATTGTTTGTGCATGCTTTGCCACATATTTCATTTGTCATTTTATTGTGTGGGCATGTTGGTTGCATAATTTACTCATTCGAGGACATCCACTTGTTGTTTTGATTGATTTGTTTCCTTTTGGCCAGGTGGATGGACAAGAATGCCTAAGAACCTTCTCTAGCTATCTATGCTTTTCTCGTCTCAAACTCTATTCATGCTGCATCACAAAATTTGATCAAGTCGGATTCGAACCACTCTGTGTGAGGAGCACTCGGAGTCCCCGATTCGTCATAGACTTAAACTTCCAAAACTTCTTTGAGCGTTTCGGTCTGACCGATTCACCCATTTCGGTCATACCGAGATCACTAAGTCGATCTAGGTTTTCAACCTCGGTGCAACTGATTGTCACACCGAGTTTCAGCAACTGCTTGCAGTTATGAATCTCGGTGCCACCGAGTTGTTCCACTCGGTCACACCGACAGGGTCGGGCTATATATATCCACGGGTCAAATTTTGGAAAACTTTCCGAACCTCCTCGACCCACGCTTAGCCTGCTCTTCCTCCCTGGGTCTCCGGATTGTCCTCCCTGTCGCCAGCCGCCTCCTGCCGCTGGTCTCCGCCACCGTCAACGGGATCATCTCCGTCGTTGCCTCCGTAGCAAGTTCATCGCCAAACTAGGGAATGAACTTGAACTTTGTGCTGTTCTAACTCCGATTCCCCAGCACATTGCTTTGCCATGTATCTTGCCATGATTGAGATCATTCTATCCATCGAAAACACTCCTTAGTTTAGTCGTGAATTGAAAATTTAGGGTTAGGTTTCCGCCGAAACCATCTCGGACCAACCGAGTTGTGGAACTCGGTACCACCGATTCGGCTCAGGCCATTGCACATGCGATTCTTGTTCTGACCGAGAATTGCAAATCAGTGTAACCGAGTTCAGGACTTTGTGAAACCCTAGCAGTCTCGGTGCCACCGAACTGTGACTCGGTCTGACCGAGTTCACTAGTTTAGGTTCCAAAAGTTGCTTCGGTATCACCGAGTTTACAAATCGGTTGATCCGAAATGCTTTCTGAGGAAAAGTAAAACTAAGTTTTTGATTCATTATTTTGCAAAAACCTCTGTATTTTGTGATGCTCATCCACTCTACCTCATCTATAATCTATTCACAGGGTCAGCTGTCAGAGATTGCATTATGTCTGATCAAAGTGACAGTCAGAACAGGTCAGAGGAGCAGGTTCACTTGAGTGAGGGCACTAGTCCCTCTAGCAGCTCAGATGATGGCAGCAGGAGCACACCAAGCAATCTGCCAAAGGCTGCCACCAGGGCTAGAAAGAAGAAAACTTATGAATCTGAGGATGAAGACTATGTGGCAATTGAGGATGAGGCCACTTCCTCAAGAAGATAGCGGCGGGTAAGGCATTCATTATGCAAAGCAGGCATGTGAAGGAAACTTTCCTTTTACTTACCCGAATTCGGAGCTCTCCAGGAGCATTCACAGATCTACCCAGCAGTGTGTCGGATGCCGCGGAGTTCTACCTGGCCGAGGAAGGGAGCTCGACGGAGAAGTTGTTCTGGTCTCAGTATACTGGGACCGAACATCCGATGCCCTTGAGAGACCAGTTGAAGCAACTGGTCCAGCTTCACAGGGCGGCCGAACTGGCCATGAAGGGCCTCATAGTCCGGTTGTGGCCTTGCGAGCCCCTGCCTGGATGCTATTTCAGCCTGGTAAGGCGGCTTGTGAACGCCTGCCCACGGTTTGAAGTCATAAAGTGGTCCATCTACATTGAGGGTGCGCACAGGGCTTTTACCTGGGCAAAAGTGCACTGGGCGAAGATGGACACCGAAAAGCTGGTGGAGGGGCCGCCGGAGGGCAAGGAGCATTGCCACCCCGAAAAGTGTTATGACAGTGTCCTGAAGGGTGCTCGCCTTGTGGCAGAGGAATGTGCTAAGGATGTAATATTTGAATGAATGTACTCATGTGATCCTATAATGTGGAACAAGTTCATGTGCGCTATGTAACGCTTGTTAATTTAAAATATTACCTTCTGTGCGGTTGTTTATAAAATTTGAGAGTTGGCCAGTCATCGGCTTCTGCCCCCATGTAACTAGTACTGAGGTGTTCGGGATAAACCTGACCACTCTTTATTCCAGTTTTGGGTCCTTTGAAGGAGGTGTTCAGCACAACGAACCAGGCAATCGGACTATAAAGCTTTATCACTCTCACTTAGCCATATAAGTCTACAATTTTAAATTTCAGCGAAGCCCCTAGTATTCGAAAGGCCGAACTTGGGGCGCTATGTACGCCTAAATCGGACAAGGCCGACTCCTCGCCCGAAGCGGGAAAAATCTTTAAGGATTTGAGACCTCTCGAATAGCGACCAGCTCTCGCCGCATCATGACAATCAGTTTTTGGCTTTCTCTACTGAGGTGCTCGTCAGGAAGAACCGGGACACAATCGCAGTAGTTCTCCCAGAGCTACCTTAGCCGATATAGCGGAACGTAAGGTACCAAAACATGGGAGCCGGGCAAACCCAACTGTTGACCCAAGACATGATTCGGAGCTGATGCATATAATGCTATAAGTTCGGGGTGCCGCATTGTCAAAAGTGTTTGGACTTTTCATGCCGTGTTAAGGGGTACACTGAAGCCCCTGGCGCACTGGTCATATCAGAATGTACGGGTGCGATTTGTCATAAATAAGCAGACAGGGAAAAAAGATAAAGGAATGCAATAATGAGCTAATGTTGTACATTGTTATTTAGATGTTACGTCAAAGCGTATGCATACATGTAGTGTAATAAGTAAAAGATAGGACTATTTGACGTGTCCTATCCAAGGTCAAGTTGTGTGTGGGTATGCAAAACAGGTATATCATTGGTTATTAGAGACCACCTGAGGATTCCCTTGTACGTCAATGCTTCTTGCTTCCTTGGTGTTTCCTTCCCGTGACGGGTCCGATAATCAGACGATCGGAGAGGGCCTTCAGAGAATAGGGGCCTGAAAGGAAGAAAAAGTTAAAGGTATACGGGTCCTGAAGTGGTTGAGCCGCATTGTGGGCCATGCCATGGCCGTGCCTCCGCCTATGCCCATGGTATCTTAAGTGCGTAATATGTACACGTGGCGCAAATTTCGCCACTTGACTGGGACTAGGACTGAGGCTGAATTGCTAGGCGAGCTCTAAACGTGCCTGGCGATCCTCTTGCAGGGTACTCCGGACTCGCTTGAAGGTGTCCGGGGTCTTTTTCGCCGAATTGTCGGTTTGCCTCATAAGGCTGCTTTGCGCTTCTGCTGTGAGGGCTGCAGTGTACTCCTCCGTGCGGAGCGAGCGTTCTGTGTTTCCATTAACTGTTATAACCCCGCGAGGTCCTGGCATTTTGAGCTTGAGGTATGCATAATGCGGTACCACATTGAATCTGGCAAATGCGGTTCGTCCGAGCAGTGCGTGATAGCCACTGCGGAAGGGGACGATATCGAAGATTAACTCCTCGCTTCGGAAGTTGTCCGGAGATCCGAAGACCACTTCCAGTGTGATTGAGCCCGTGCAATAGGCCTCTACACCTGGGATGACACCGTTAAAGGTGGTTTTGGTGGGTTTGATCCTCGAGGGGTCTATACCCATTTTGCGCACTGTATCCTGATAGAGCAGGTTCAGGTTGCTGCCACCGTCCATAAGGACTCGAGTGAGGTGAAATCCGTCAATGATGGGGTCAAGAACCAATGTGGCAGAACCGCCATGACGGATACTGGTGGAGTGGTCCCTGCGATCGAAGGTGATTGGACAAGAAGACCATGGGTTGAACATTGGGGCGACTGGCTCCATCGCATAGACGTCCCTTAGTGCACGCTTCTGTTCCCGCTTGGGAATATGGGTTGCGTATATCAGGTTTACCATTTTCACTTGGGGAGGAAATTTCTTCTGTCCTCCTCTGTTCGGCAGCCGGGGCTCCTCGTCGTCGTTGCTATGCAGCACCTTTTCCTTGTTTTCGGCATTCAACTTGCTGGCCTGTTTGAACACCCAGCATTCTCTATTGGTGTGGTTGGCTGGTTTATTAGGGGTGCCTTGAATTTGACACGAACGATCAAGTATGTAGTCCAAGCTGGAAAGGCCCGGATTGCTTCTTTTGAAAGGCTTTTTCTGCTGACCGGATTTAGAGCCACTGAATCTGGCATTAACTGCTGTGTCTTCGGCATTGTCGCTGTTGTTGCGGTGCTTGTGTCTGTTGCGACGTGGCCTACCGTTGCTATCTTTGGCATCTGAATTGCCAGGGTTTCTTGATGTGTTGTTGCTGCAAGCCAGCCAGCTATCCTCGCCCGCACAAAAGCGGGTCATGAGTGTCGTGAGGGCTGCCATGGATTTCGGCTTTTCTTGGCCGAGGTGTCGGGCGAGCCACTCGTCGTGGATGTTATGCTTAAATGCCGCTAAGGCCTCGGCATCCGGACAGTCGACAATTTGGTTCTTTTTAGTTAGGAACCGAGTCCAGAATTTTCTGGCTGATTCCCCTGGCTGTTGGGTTATGTGACTCAAGTCATCGGCATCCGGTGGTCGCACATAAGTGCCCTGGAAGTTGTCAAGGAATGCATCTTACAAATTCTCCCAACTGCCAATGGAGTTTGCCGACAGGCTATTGAGCCAATGCCGAGCAGGTCCTTTGAGTTTTAATGGGAGGTACTTGATGGCATGTAGATCGTCACCGCGGGCCATGTGGATGTGGAGGAGGAAATCTTTGATCCATACCGCGGGGTCTGTTGTACCATCATATGATTCAATGTTCATGGGTTTAAAACCTTCTGGGAATTCGTGATCCATTACTTCATCAGTGAAGCATAGGGGGTGTGTGGCGCCTCTGTGCCGGGCTATATCACGATGCAGTTCATACGAGTCTAGTCTGCTGTATTTGGCCCGGCCGGATTTGCTTTTAGTATATCCTGCGTGACGGTCGTTGTCACGCGTTGGGGCGCGCCCCGTGATCCGTAGGTCGATCTTGCATGTCCTTCCTAGTTTTTCAATATGTCTCGCATGTCCTGCGTGTTACCCCGGGCCTTGGTATTTTTGTTTAACTAGTGACCGGGGTGCGGGTTGGACTTCGGCCTGGCATGCCGCTTTGTCTCGGCCACGAGGTGGCCAGTCAGCCGCATCATACGCTGAATGTGTAGGCTTTAATGCTTCTTCCTTGAGTTGGGGTAGCAACCTGCGCTTTGGGTAACTTTTGGTTGGGCGCTCGAGTTCGTATTCCTCGGCCGCCAGGACCTCAGTCCATATATCCGCTAGCAGATCTTGGTCAGCTTGAAGCTGTTGTTGCTTTTTCTTCAGGCTTTTTGCTGTGGCTATAAGCTGGCGCTTGAAGCGCTCCTGTTCAGCGGGATCCTCAGGCACGATAAATTCTTTGTCGCCGAGGCTCACCTCGCCTTCGGAGAGAGGCATGTAATTGTCATCCTCTGATTCTTCGTCTGCTGCATGTTCCTTAGGGCTAGCTTGCCCATCCTCCCGCTCGAGGCCTGGCTGGAGGGGATTATCTTCGTCTTCGGCGCTATCCGTAGTGTTATTGTCTCTTGTGCCGGTATCACCGTTTTTTGCTATGGCGGGGCTTAGAGCAGCACCGTTGACGCTGGTGCTTCGATTGCTTCTCGGGGGGATTATCCTCTGTTGTCTTATTGCCATCGCTTTCTTTGGGGGTGTCCACCATGTATATATCATATGATGAGCTGGCAGTCCAGCGCCCTGTGGGCGGTGGTTCCTGTTCTTCTCCTACATCGTCGTCCATACCATCGATGTCTTTGGAGCCGAAATCAAGCATGTCGGTTAAGTTGTTGACAGTGGCTATTAAGTGGGTGGTGGGTGGGGAACGAATTTCTTCGTCGTCCGCTTCTCACTCAAGTCGGACATAGTTCGGCCAAGGGCCCTCCGACAAGGAGAGAGACCATAATGAATTCAGCACGTCGCCCAGGGGCGAGTGCTGAAAGATATCCACGGAGGAAAAGTCCATAATCGGCGCCCAATCAGATTCGATAGGCACAAACACAGGCGGTTCGGAGCCCGTGGCCGAGGACGAATCCAAGGGTCCGGCAACACAGGTCTCATAGGAGGTGAAGTCAGTATTCGGCTCTATCGCCACTGAGTGTGCGGCCTCCATGGCGGGGTCCATCCACTCGTCCTCGGACGGCGCGGTCTGCTCTGGATCAAGGGACGGAGTTGCCACAGGTGTGATCTCCCGAACACTGTCCGGCAGCAGAGCTAAGTCATGCTCGTCGTGGCTGTGTGGCGCACCTGACACGGGCTCGAATCTGTCGAAGATCAAGCCTCCACGTATGTCGGCAGTATAGTTTAAGTTTCCAAACCTGACCTGACGGTCAGGGGCGTAGCTCTCGATCTGCTCTAGATGGCCAAGCGAGTTGGCCCGCGGTGGGAAGCCGCCGAATAAGAAGATCTGTCCTGGGAGAAAAACCTCACCCTGGATCGCATCGTTGCCAATGATAGAAGGAGCCATCAAGCCTTATGGTAACGACACAGTGGAACTCTCAATGAAAGCACCAATGTCGGTGTCAAAACCGGCAGATTTCGGGTAGGGGGTCCTGAATTGTGCGTCTAAGGTGGATGGTAACAGGAGGCGGGGGACACAATGTTTACCCAGGTTCGGGCCCTCTCGGTGGAGGTAATACCCTACTTCATGCTTGATTGATCTTGATGATATGAGTATTACAAGAGTTGATCTACCACGAGATCGTAGAGGCTAAACCCTAGAGGCTAGCCTATGATTATGATTGTTGTTGTCCTATGGACTAAACCCTACGGTTTATATAGACACCAGAGGGGGCTAGGGTTACACACAGTCGGTTACAAGGGAGGAGATCTACATATCTGAATTGCCAAGCTTGCCTTCCATGCAAAGGAGAGTCCCACCCGGACAAGGGACGAAGTCTTCAATCTTGTATCTTCATAGTCCAACAGTCCGGCCAAAGTATATAGTACGGCAGTCCAAGGACCCCCTAATCCAGGACTCCCTCAGTCAAGACATGATGTGATATACGTTATTGTATGAGATGATCATGTTTTGCAAAAGTTACTAGCAACCGGCAGGTGCCTTATGGTTGTCTCTTTATTGTATGAAATGTAAACGCCATGTAATTGCTTTACTTTATCACTATGCGTTAGTGATAGTTGTAGAAGTAATAGTTGGGGGGACGACCACGATGCTATGATGGAGATCAAGGTGTCAAGCCGGTGATGATGGAGATCATGACGGTGCTTTGGAGATGGAGATCAAAGGCACAAGATGATGATGGCCATATCATGTCACATATTATGATTGCATGTGATGTTTATCTTTTATGCATCTTATTTTTCTTAGTACGGCAGTAGCATTATAAGATGATCCCTCACTAAAATTTCAATGTATAAGTGTTCTCCTGAGTATGCACCGTTGCGGCAGTTCATCGTGTTGAGATACCACGTGATGATCGGGTGTGATAGGCTCTATGTTCACATACAACGGGTGCAAGACATTTTTGCACATGCAGGTACTCGAGTTAAACTTGATGAGCCTAGCATGTACAGACATGGCCTCAGAACACTGGAGACCGAAAGGTCGAATGTGAATCATATAGTAGACATGATCAACATAGAGATGTTCACCATTGAAGACTACTCCATCTCACATGATGATCGGACATGGTTTAGTTGATTTGGATCACATATCATTAAGATGACTTGAGGGATGTCAATCTAAGTGGGAGTTCTTAAGTAATATGATTAATTGAACTTAATTTATCATGAACATAGTCCTAATAGTATTTGCAAATCTATGTTGTAGATCGATAGCTCACGTTTTCGCTCCCTTATTTTTGATATGTTCCTAAAGAAAACTAAGTTGAAAGATGATAGTAGCAATGATGCGGACTGGGTCCATGATCTAAGGATTATCCTCATTGCTGCACAGAAGAATTATGGCCTTGATGCACCGCTAGGTGACAGACCTATTGTAGGAGAAGATGTAGACGTTATGAACGTTTGGCAAGCTCGATATGATAACTACTTAATAGTTTAGTGCACCATGCTTTACGGCTTAGAGCTAGGACTTCAAAAACGTTTTGAACGCCATAGAGCATATGAGATGTTCCAAGAGCTGAAATTGGTATTTCAGACTCATGCTCGTGTCGAGAGGTATGACAAGTTATTTGCCTACAAGATGGTGGAGAATATGCTCAGAATGTCTGGGTACTACAATCGCTTGAATCAAGTGGGAGTTAATCTTCCAGATAAGATAGTGATTGACAGAGTTCTCTAGTCACTATCACCAAGTTACTAGAACTTCGTGGTGAACTATAATATGCAAGGGATGACGGAAATGATTCCCAAGCTCTTCGCAATGCTGAAATCGGCGAAGGTAGAAATCAAGAAATAGCATCAAGTGTTGATGGTTAACAATACCACCAGTTTCAAGAAAAAGGGCAAGGGAAAGAAAGGGAACTTAAAGAAGATTCACAAGTAAGTTGTCACTCCCGTGAAAATCCCAAAGCTAGACCCAAACCTGAAACTGAGTGCTTCTACTACAAAGGAAATGGTCACTGGAAGCGGAACTACCCCAAGTATTTGGCAGATAAGAAGGACGGCGAAATGAACAAAGGTATACTTGATATACATGTTATTAATGTGTACTTTACTAGTGTTCATAGTAACCCCAGGGTATTTGATACCGGTTCAGTTGCTAAGATTAGTAACTCGAAACAGGAGTGACAAAATGAACAGAGAGTAGTTGAGGGCGAAGTGACGATGTGTGTTGGAAGTGATTCCAAGGTTGATAAGATCACCATCGCATACTCCCTCTACCTTCTGGATTAGTGTTGAACCTAAATAAAAGTTATTTGGTGTTTGCGTTGAGCATGAATATGATTGGATCATGTTTATTGCAATACGGTTATTCATTTAAGTCAGGGAATAATTGTTGTTCTATTTACATGAATAAAACCTTCTATGGTCATACACCCAATGTAAATGGTTTATTGAATCTCGATCGTAGTAATACACGTATTCATAATATTGATGCCAAAAGATGCAAAGTTGATAATGATAGTGCAACATATTTGTGGCACTCCCGTTTAGGTCATATTTGTGTAAAGCGCGTGAAGAAACTCCATACTGGTGGATTTTTGGAATCACCTGATTATGGATCATTTGATACTTGCGAACCATGCCTCATGGGCAAGATGACTAAAACTCCATTTCCCGGAACAATGGAGAGAGCCAATGACTTATTGGAAATAATACATACTGATGTATGCGCTCCGATGAGTGTTGAGGCACGCGGCGGGTATCATTATTTTCTGACCTTCACAAATGATTTGAGTAGATACGGGTATATCTACTTAATGAAACACAAGTCTGAAACATTTGAAAAGTTTAAAGAATTTCATAGTGAAGTGGAGAATCATCGTAACAAGAAAATAAAGTTTCTACGATTTGATCGTGGAGGCGAATATTTGAGTTACGAGTGTGGACCTCATTTGATAGAATGTGGAATAGTTTCACAACTCACGCCACCTGGAACACCACAACGTAATGGTGTGTCCGAACGTCGTAACCGTACTTTATTGGATATGGTGCGTTCTATGATGTCTCTTACCAATTTGCCTTTATCATTTTGGGGTTATGCATTAGAGACAGATGCATTCACGTTAAATAGGGCACGGTAAAATCCGTTGAGACGACACCGGTCGTATGAACTATGGTTTAGCAACAAACCTAAGTTGTCGTTTCTTAAAGTTTGGGGTTGCGATGCTTATGTCAAAAGGCTTCAGCTTGATAAGCTTGAACCCAAATCGGAGAAGTGTGTCTTCATAGGATACCCAAAAGAAATTGTTGGGTACACCCTCTACCACAGATCTGAAGGCAAGATCTTTGTTGCCAAGAATGGAACATTTCTAGAGAAGGAGTTTCTCTCGAAAGAAATGAGTGGGAGGAAACACTATAAAAAATACACTTCCGTGATGATACGTGTTTATCACAGTAGGTCACGTTTTTTTCATGCATGTACATCCATGACGATTTTATGACAGAATCAAGATAGTCATACCTGTGTTGTCGTAGAAGTGTTCCATGACAATACCAAAATTATCATCACGGAAGTGTCCACTTCCGTGACGATAAATGGTACGTCATGGAAGTGCTTTTGTCAAGGGTAACCGACACATGGCATCCACCATAACGGGCCGCCGTTAAGCTATCGGGTTCCGGTTTGGATCCAATAACCCGTTAACATCCCAGACCAATGGGGATTTTTCACGTGTAAAATCATCATTGGCTGGAGAAAACACGTGTCAGCTCACCGTTGGGATACGTCAAGACGTGGCATGGCCCAACAGAGGCCCATTCCTGTGAAAAGGGCGGCCCGTTTGACTTGGTCAAAAGGTAGAGGGTCGGCC
The DNA here is from genome assembly GCF_002162155.2 of Triticum dicoccoides. NCBI lineage: Eukaryota > Viridiplantae > Streptophyta > Magnoliopsida > Poales > Poaceae > Triticum > Triticum dicoccoides. The sequence goes on along the minus strand of NC_041388.1, from coordinate 227,479,411 downwards.
CACGAAATCTTGTTAACGGCCTGTTCGCATATAGCCCATTTACAGCCCGCTAACCCAGGGCATGTTACGGCCTATCCAAATTAGGCCCAGTAGCATCATTTGGGCCATCCAATATGATTCCATCCCGTTTTAACTTCCGGCCCATGTATGGCCCATGACGTCTTTGGGCCCTTATGAGGCCCTTTGTAACCCTGGTCCCATTAACGGTCCGTGGTGAATCTGGCCCGTAATGAACAGTGTATCACTTTTTACCCATTAATGGCATATTATTCCATTGGGCCGTTTCCAGCCCATGTTATCTTTCGACCTTCTTAGGGCCCATTTATTCTTGGGATCATTTGCAGCATTCGGTTACTTACGGCCCGTTATTGTCCTTTTCTGCTCGTGGGCCAAATTCAGCCCATGGTTACAATCAGCCCATTTGTGGCCCGTTAATCCATTGGGTCGTTTTCATAGCATCATCAAATAAGGCCGATTAATGATGACCCATTATGGTCGGCCCATGAACGGACGATTCCAACTCTAGCACGTTTACGGCCCATAATGCAGTCTGTTATTGGCCCATGTTTGGCCAATCGATCATATGGCCCGTAAAAGGCCCAATGATGATACATCCCGTAGAAGGCCCATTGTTTCTACGGCCCGTAGAAGGCCCATTGTTTCTACGAGCCGTAGGAGGCCTAGGGTCACTACAGTAAATATGTAACCCATGGTTATTGTGGCCTAGTTTTTTAAAAAAAATACGTTATTGCGGCCACTAGAAAACCGCAGAAAAAGAACTGCACTGACTACAAATAAACAAATAAACAACACAACAAGGAAATAAATAAGCAAGCAACTTATGCTAGGCTATCACAACTATTACACATATTACATCCACTAGGCGTCAAAGTTCGCCACCAGTGCAAATATAGGGAACAAAGCAGCACATCACATACACTGGTTGTCAAAGTTGGCGACCAGTGCAAGTAAACGCCGCAACAAGACAAGTCCAGAACTGAAACCACTTCAGAAGAGCTCAAGAAACAATATCCTGGGTACCCATAATGCTGGCAAGATGCTTAGCAAGCTTATTAACTTTCTCTTGTTTGGCGCTTAAATCCTCCAGCACTTGTTGTTGCACCCGAAAGTATGCATATGAATTCTGCAGGGACTTCCTCAGTCCTTCGACTTCCTATCGCATAACATCTAATCGATGTCTTTCAACTTGAAGTTGAGACTCAAGAAGCTAAACTGATACAGGCAGCGAGTTCAAAGAGCCGGTGCCGGTAGTAGTAGCCAGTAACTCAAGCACTACATCAAGAGAGGACTTTGGCGTTGTCTCAGTGTCTTCAATATAGTTTTTATCAGCTTTCTTGGAGACCAATAGGGATGTCTCACTATCTTGAACCTTATTTGCATTACTTCCTTTACCATTGCATAACAGGGTACTCTTCTCCAATATTTTATCCGCATTCTAAAAGAGAAACAAACAGACACATCACATGTTTACCATGTTGTATATGAAACTCATTTTGGTAAACCAGTTCAGTAGTAAGGTGGACAGGATAACAGCATGAAACAAACATATATCTATGTAGTATGGTCACTTTATGGTCTATATCATTCTAGTTTATGTTGCCAAATCAAGATAGAGACAGTTCAAATCATATCTATTTAAGACAAAGCAGCATAGACAGAATATAAGTGTGGGAAACTACACAGCAATAACAACACTTGTAATGTGCATGGCATGAGAACATAATTGTTTATTCAATTGAAACTAAAATTAACATAAAGCAAGTTACAACAGCAAACACGTTAAAGAAACAGGTTTAAAAGATACCTGTTGTGCCATTGGAGTTTGATTGCATCCTTCAAATTTGGAATTAGTTGGTATGAGTAAATACAGTGATGCAAGAGCAAAGGAGTATGAACCATAGCTACAGAACCTGACCTAAGAACAATTCTTCTTCTGCTTTAAGCGTTGACTTGGGGTTCGGAGTGGTGGTCCTCGTGCTTTGGGCACTGTAGTTGCTTTACTAACTACTCGTGTTTGGGTGCTCTATGGTGGAGACGGTGCTATGTCAACTAGAAGTAGGTTACTTTCTGCTGGGGTTGGGGTTACAAGGGGTGTAGCTAGTTCTCTGTCCAACTGGGTAGGGGTACAATCTGCATGAGTCTGGGTTATGTGTGGAGGGGCTGGTTCTTGGGCAAGTACAACTGTGGTTCTATCTGTATCGACAGGTAGCACGATCTTTTCTGAAGACCGTGCTTTTACTCCCACAGATACTGCCATCACCCCCTCCAATTCAAATGGTTGATAAACAAGAAAAGTAATTGAATGTACAGACATTGTAAGATAGACAGGTGCAATGGATAGTAGGGAAGAAAACAGGGCATGAAATAATTCACAGTTATGGTGTCTAACGAAACAGAATAGCATGACATAATTTCACATATATGATGGCAAATTAAACAGGATAGCATGACATAATTTCACATGTATGATGGCTAACTAAACAGGATAAAATGACATACTTCAAAATATGATGACTATGTAAACGGGATGACATGATATAACTATACGATGTGTCTATTAAAGTGGTTGGCATGCCATAATTCACAAACATGTCGTCGATGGAAACATGATGGCATGATATAATTCATGGATAGAATGACATAATTCAAAATATGATGACTATGTAAACATGATGAGATGATATAACTATATTATGCCTTTAGAAAATGGGTTGGCATGCCATAATTCAGATGCATGATTTATATACTAAGCAAGTGAGCAGAGGGCAATCACATATATGATGTGTCAACTAAGGAGATGGCATTCAATATTGTGTATATGATGTAAAAACTAAGCACCCCAATACAACATATGCATGATATGAGTAATATAACCCTACCAAGTTTGAGAATACACCTCAGGGGGATAATTGGACGGGTCATCTGCCTTTGAGTCCTCCGTTGAGGAGCTATCTGTAACCAGCAAGATATCTGCTTCAGCAGGTAGCATTGTCTACTCTGAAGACCTTGTTTTCACTCCAAATTTCTCCATCACCAATTCAAATGGCTGCTGCACAGGAAGAGCACTTGAATATAAAAACATTGTCTACAAATGCAATGAGAAATACAAAAAGGACGACATGATATAATTCACATAAATGACGCTTGGCTAAACAGCATTGCATTGCATAATTCACATATATAATGCCTTGCAACAAGATAGCATTGCATAATTCACATATATAATGTCTTGCAACAAGATGGCATTGTATAATTCAAATATATGGTAATTAGACACTAAACAGGTGGCATTCACACAAAGCATGTCTAAACTAAGAAAATGACATAGCAATGCAAGACACCATACGCACGATATGAGCAACACAACCCTGCCAAGTTAGAGCATGCACCTCGAGGGGAAATAGGACTGGTCATCTGTCTCTGAATCCTCCTCTGTGGAGCTATCCGTAACTAGCAAGACATGCGCTTTGTTAGATAGCATTGTCTTCTCTGAAGACCTTGTTTCCACTCCATTTTTTCCATGACCGTGTTGAATGGCTGATGCACAGGAAGAGTAATTGAATGTATTAAAATTGCTTACAAATTTAATACGTAATAAAAAATGATGGCATGGTATAAATTCACATATAAGATGACTGGCTAACCAGGGTGGCATTGCAAAATTCACATATATGATGCCTGGCTAAACAAGATGGCATTGCATGATTCACATATACGGTAAAGAAATTAAACAGATGGCATGCACACAAAGCATGTATAAACTAAGCAGATGACATATTTGATGTATAAAGTAAGCAATGCAAGGCACCGTATGCATGATATTACCAACATCAGCATGCCAATTAAGAGCGAAGACCTCAGGGGGGTAAATAGGAGTGGTCTTCTCCTTCTGAATCCCCCTCAGAACAGTTGTCTTCCTCTTGATTACAATCCGAAATGGGTGGAGGGGCTGCCTTTGCGTCCACCATGGAGCGACGTCTGCATTAAATTTTATTGCCACGCAAGGCTCATCTCTTTTTTTCTACATGTTCAGTTCCATTGTGTACAATAACTAACATGCATAGGAATAAAACATAGTGAGATTATGTAAGGAGTGCATGCACAAATCCAGAGTGATGGTAGTAAACTGTGCATAGACCCAAAACCAATTATAGCAAGCAGATAATAGCTTTAATTAAAAAATATAATGGTTCCATTAATGTTTGTTTGCACCCAACATGAGACTCACAGTAGACACCCAAGATTAACCAGATAGTAGATAGATAGTAATGATTGCTACCCCAATATGTACCCCACAACCATTTAAAAACTCAAGTTTTAGCATTATTTTGGACCTGACTCGGAGTCTAATAGGTGAATAGGATGATAAAGTAGCATGTCATCATATTAAGCGATGCATAACATAAGCAGACACGAAAGAGTGCGACCTCTCTTGCGGACCCGTGTAGTCCTCAAGGTCATCTGCTCAGTTGATGATGGTAATGCAGTTGTCGTGGCTGCCGGGGAAGAAGATCTGAGGCGGCGAAAGACAGTCTGGAGAGCAGATCCCTGCTGTGGTGAACCCTTCCATCGTCGGAGCAGCTGAACTGGGGTGGAACACAACACAACAGGAGTGGGAGGAACCACACAAGGTTTTCTTTGACACATATTTGTAACAAAAGTAATTGTGTAATGGCTAGTTTGAATTTGAGGATTCTAGCAATGCTGGGATAGGAAATACACAGGAATAGGATAGTAATGCACGTGCAAAATGGAGAATTTAAAAACACAAGATTTCTGCCAATCTGGGTGTTCGGTTCACAAGAATTGGAAGAACACAGGATGCAAAGAAGCATGGTGAGATTAAGTCAAACCACAAGAAAATGTACGGTTATAATAATGCTATTATGCTACTATCTATTAGTCTTGTGCTTCATGAATAGGAATTTGAAAAGGAGGACAAGTGGATATTAAAATTCCTACGGTTTTTCTTTCAAGGAGACACTAAAGGAATAAATCCTACAGTTTTCCTTTGCTCCATTCCTTTGAACCAAATGCATGAATAGTATTACCATAGGAAACTTTCCAATTCCTATGTTTTTCCTTCAGTTTTCCTTTCAAGCACTGGCGATTCTAGTAGGCAGGCTTGAGCAGGGAAAAGCCTACACTCAAATAATGATGGCATTCAAGAGAGTCCATCATGAATAGCTAAGTTGCCTGGTACCTCGCTGCTTGTCATATAGTAGGAGAAACTAATCGTATTTCACATTACTACGTGTGCTTAGTGGACAATATATATAACATGTAGAGTAAAAAAGAGATGCAACAAGTGTACAACCTCTCTGGCGAAGCCATGTCGATCTCAGCATGATTGGGTTAGCTGGTGAGGATGATCTGGCTGATTTGGTTGTCGAGGGAGGGGAAGAAGATCTTAGGCATCTAGAGATGGAGCCCGGGGTACTGCTCCACTGTGATGGAAGGTTTCCTCGTTGGAGCAGCTCCAGTGAGTTGTACGACGGCGAGGCTGAAGCAGGACAAGAGAGATAATGTTAACCTGAGTGGAATTCTAATAGCATCTCCAATAGATGACATAAAATACATAACCACAAAGTGCTAGATGTAAAATACATCAGCCGCTCATCTCTGAACTTAACTGTCAAAACTGAATTTAACTGTCGAAACTGAATTTAACTATCGAAACTGAATTTTGCTGTCGAAACTGAATATTACTGTCAAAACTAAACACACTAGTAGCAGAAAAGCAGTAGTAGCACCAGTGCCCGGAGCAGCAGGGCGTGCGAGAGCCGGGGTAGCTGGTCATGTAGCAGCATCTCGGGTAGCAGCTGCAGGGGCTCGAGCGAGAGCAGTATCTGCTTCTCATGCAGCAGCAGCGCGCGGCTGACTTTTTCATCTGTGGTCAGTCGATTTTCCAGCCGTTGGATACGAAATCAAGGGCTTGCGGTTCATATTCAACCTCCACCCCCTGAACCGCCAGCCACCACCGGCCTAACTGCCCGCCCCCGCTGCCCGCGGCCGGCGGCACTTTCGCGCCGCCTCGCCGCCCCGCCCGCCCCGAAACCACTACCCACCGCCAGTCTGCCGGTACCCAGGGCATCCCTGTAGCTCCCCCCCTGCGCGCCAAGCTTTTTCTCCGGTGATCCCTACTCCACCGCCCCACCACCG
>NC_041388.1:227405159-227472667 GCF_002162155.2 Triticum dicoccoides | reverse complement strand
CCCTAAGATAGATAGTGGGGCACCTCTCTAGTGAGCCCCCCTCCCCGCTGCGGCTGGTTCTTCCTTAACTCCAGCGAGCCCCCCTCCCCTGAAAATTGATTGACCCAAAAGTCGATTCAGTTGACCGAAGTGTAGCTAAATCGAAGCAGCAGCGCAAGCAAGAGCAAGAGTGAGAAAAGCAGCGCAAGCAGGAGCAAGAGCGAGAGCAGTAGCGTGAGCAAGAGCAAGAGCAAGAGCAGACCGGGTAGGGGACCGAGAGCAAGAACATGAGCGATAGCCAAAGCAGCAGCAGGTCCTACTAATGTGGATGTCGCCGCCGAGGGAGAGACGCCATGGAGGAAGTGACTGGCGACACTGCCGTGGATGGAGCCGCGCCATGTCGGCTCGAGACCGAGCGTTGGCAGCACTGTGAGATCGAATCAAGAAGAAAATACGGCGATTAGTGTAGAACCTCTTTGGTGGCGCTGATTAGGCCTCAACTTCGTCTGAGGAGACAGCGATGATGTTGCTCTTCCGGTGGTGCTGGTGAAGACGGCGGTGTGGGAATGGAGGTGGCGCGAAAGACAAGGGGAACATCGGGGCAACTCCTTGGAGGTGGAGGACGGGGTGGCTGAACCGGCGAGACAACGAGATCGACGACGGATCCTCATCCGATGCGGTGGATGAGGGACGTCGAGGTGTTGTTGTGGACGACGTCGTTAGGGAAGAGGCTCCGGCTGGGTGGCAGATGGAGGAGGGTGTGGGGCTTCGTAGGATTTCGTGGCCTCGGTGTATGAATGGGTGTGCGGATGGGATGGAAGGGGGAACCATGGCTTAGGGACGCGCTTATCTGAAATGTGGGTAAGTTACGAAAGTACCCCCACCGATTTGAGCTAGGTGGTTGTTTTGGTTCAGGGGTATCACGGGCATTTCGCGTGTCGGGATGTCAGAGGAGGTGGGAGTTTTCACGCGCGTTGTAATTTTGGGATAGCAACGCGCGGGTTGAGATGGAGGGAGTTTTCGGAGCACAAAAAGACAAAGATATATCTTAAATATTTCGGGGTAACAAGGCGCGGGTTGAAGAGGTGGGAGTTTCGCAGCACGATAGACAGAGATGCTAGCTTGAAATTTCGGCGTAACAAGGCGTGGCTTGAAATTTCGGGAGAACAAGCTTAACGTGTACAAAAAAAGACAATTCGCACCTCATCACTAGAGAGAGCCATGTCCTGATTTACTATATTACTAGAAATGCATTCAAATATGACAACAAAAATCTAAAAAAATAGGGACAACAAACTTAACGTGTACAATACCAAATCAATTTGCACTTCCCTCAACAATAAAAAAACAATTCTGGTTGTCTAGCATATGGACTAAATTTGACTACATTTTCCCTGTTGGAATGGGATTGTACTCGGGTTAGTTATAGAACCATCTAAATATTATCTTCACAATACATGACATGAATATAGGAGTAGTAAATTCCTATATAAATATGAACTACATGTACATACGATCTCAAATTCAAATATATGTATCCATTTTATGTTGAATACAAATCATAGTACATGTATGCTCTAGCTAGATGTTTGGAATCTAAACCATGTATGATACTACGTACGATATTTTTAACACACACAACACACAAACAAACACCATTTAGACTAGTAAGGTACACATGCATTGCACGCATGGGATTTGTCAACCAAATTTTGAATAAATGCCACATTATAGCATGTAAGCTTTGAGTCATATATGCATGATGTAGATGTTCGTTTAATTCTTATAGTTCATCTCATTCAAAATCATCTAGTTTTTATAAGAAAGCTAATCTATTTTAAGATTCATGGAATTGTGTGTTGTAAAGCATAAAGTAAAAAACAAATAATGGCAAATCATGTAGAAAAACATTTACGCAATTATGATATGGAAGATTCTAAAACAAAGAAGATGTGCTTGTGTTTTGAGGTTTGTGCATTATGCTTAAGTTCAACCATGGAGTCTTCTAGATTGTACATGTGGCAAAATCTGGTGGAATGTAGATGATATCCAATGACCAGTAGTGCTCAAATTTGCCATCTCTGCACCGTCGGATTGGCTTCATCCAACGACCATCTTTCAAAGTTAAAGTTATTCGCACACTATATAAAAAATATAAAAATATAATATATATATATATAGGGGTATAGATATAGATATGTGATGCGAAAGCCACCCATCATCTCCAATTAGAATAGTGTGTCCATGCGCGGATGCAATGTGGCCAAACGATGTCTGTCATCGGTATCTCAAATTAAATCAGTTTGACCTTGTTCAATGTGTATATAGTATAGCATGCTCCTTTCCAAACCACACCACGCATATCTCAGTTACATTCATGCATGCATGGGTTTCAAACATCATGATCTCTTATTCAAATATTTGAATTCAACTTTACATTGATTATGACCTCACCTAGTCTTTTACACCCACACAGTCGTCTTCTCTTTATAATTGTACCACTAACTTTCTCTCATGCATGCATGCACACACACTACCACTCGGCATTATCCATCGCACACATGCAATCTTTTTCTTTAGGTCGGTCTCCCATCCAACGTCCCCCTCTCATCATCCATGCCTTCCGCTTCATCTCTTAGACACGCGCACAGTGGCGAAGACAAGGGGCAGCAAGCCCCCCCCCTAACATCACTATATATTGAGGCTAATATGAATGTGATCATTAGATCAATTGCTGGTAAAATGGTTTAAGTTCATGAATTGGCCCTCCTCGTAAAGGACTAGCAATACTTGGCCCCCTGCTAGCTCATTTATTTTTTCATGGCTCGGCCACTGCGTGCAACAATGCACGTTCCCGCCCCCTCTCTTTAAATATCGATCTTGCACTTGTGCACTTATTCATAATGTCCCTCCACTTGGCCCCTCGCACCATCTTTTAGCCCCCACTGGATTTTTCCACATGTACAATCTAGCAGACTCCATGGTTGAACTTAAGCATAATGCACAAACCTCAAAACACAAGTGCTTCTCCTTTGTTCTAGAATCTTCTGTATCATAGCTGCCCAAACTTTTTTCTAGTTAAATTGTCATTATTTGTTTTTACTTTATGCTTTATAACGCACAATTCCATGAATCATGAAATAGATTAAGGGCTTCTTTGATTCAAAGGATTCTTAAAAGAATTTTGGAGGATTCTAATCCTTAGGAATTTTTCCCATCTTGATTGTTCGATTCGTAGGATTGTAAACCATAGGATTAATTTGCACTATATTTCATAGGAAATTTTGAAAGAATCCTACGTTTTTTCTATGCACAATCAAACACTCATACAGTCCTATAGGATTCAAGAAGACATTCCACTCTAATCCCATGTTTTTTCTATTCCCACATTTTGGAAATCCTACGAATCAAAGAGGCCCTAACTTTTTTATAAAAACTTATTGAATTTGAATGAGATGAAATATAAGAATCAAACGAACGTTTACATCACGCATATATGACTCAAAGCTTACATGCTATAGTGCGGTATTTATTCATAATTTGGTTCCCAAATCTGATGCGTGCAATGCAGTATACCTTACTAGTACTTCCAGTATGTGCAAAACACGTAAATTAGAATTCCAATGGCATGCTACACAGTGTCTCTCTTTTAGTTCATGAAGCCACGTGGCACATCAGGAGGCGTTCTTGCGATCTCCTTCTGTGGATTGATCACAGTGTCGTGCTGCTATTTCCAGAAGAATGTGCTCGTCCTCTCTCAGGCACACTAGCAATACATGCATGATAACCCACAAGTATAGGGGATCGCAAACAGTTTTCGAGGTAGAGTATTCAACCCAAATTTATTGATTAGACACAAGGGGAGCCAAAGAATATTCTCAAGTATTAGCAGATGAGTTGTCAATTCAACCACACCTGGAAACTTAATATATGCAGCAAAGTGTTTAGTAGGAAAGTAATATGATAGTGGTGATAACGGTAGCAGAAGGTAACAGTAGTAAAAGTAACGTTTTTTGGTATTTTGCAGTGATGATAGCAATAGCAACGGAAAAGTAAATAAGCGAAGAACAATATATGGAAAGCTCATAGGCAATGGATCGGTGATGGAGAATTATGCCGGATGCGGTTCATCATGTAACAGTCATAACCTAGGGTGACACGGAACTAGCTCCAGTTCATTGATATAATGTAGGCATGTATTCCGAACATAGTCATATGAGCTTATGGAAAAGAACTTGCATGACATCTTTTGTCCTACCCTCCCGTGGCAGCGGGGTCCTTACAGAAACTAAGGGATATTAAGGTCTCCTTTTAATAGAGAACCAGAACAAAGCATTAACACATAGTGAATACATGAACTCCTCAAACTACGGTCATCACCGGTAAGTATCCCGATTATTGTCACTTCGGGGTTAACGGATCATAACACATAATAGGTGACTATAGACTTGCAAGATAGGATCAAGAACACTCATATATTGATGAAAACATAATAGGTTTAGATCTGAAATCATGGCACTCGGGCCCTAGTGACAAGCATTAAGCATAGCAAAGTCATAGAACATCAATCTCAGAACATGGTGGACACTAGGGATCAAACCCTAACAAAACTAACTCGATTACATGATAGATCCCATCCAACCCATCACCGTCCAGCAAGCCTACGATGGAATTACTCACGCACGGCGGTGAGCATCATGAAATTGGTGATGGAGGATGGTTGATGATGACGATGGCGACGGATTCCCCTCTCCGGAGCCCCGAACGGACTCCAGATCAGCCCTCCCGAGAGGTTTTAGGGCTTGGCGGCGGCTCCGTATCGTAAAACGCGATAATTAATTCTCCTTGATTTTTTTCTCCCCAAAACTCAATATATGGAGGTGGAGTTGGAGTCGGAGAGGCGACAAGGGGCCCACGAGGTAGGGGGTGCGCCCTAGGGGGGCAGGCGTGCCCCCACCCTCGTGGCAAGGTGGTGGCCCCCCTGGCCTTCATCTTTGGCAGGTATTTTTCTTATTTTCTGAAAAGTGTCTCCATGAAGTTTTAGGTCGTTCCGAGAACGTTTCTCCTGCACATAAATAACACCATGGTAATTCTGCTGAAAACAGCGTCAATCCGGGTTAGTTCCATTCAAATCATGCAAGTTAGAGTCCAAAACAAGGGCAAAAGTGTTTGGAAAAGTAGATACGTTGGAGACATATCAACTCCCCCAAGCTTAAACCATTGCTTGTCCTCAAGCAATTCAGTTGACAAACTGAAAGTGATAAAGAAAAACTTTTACAAACTCTGTTTGCTCTTGTTGTTGTAAATATGTAAAGCCAACATTCAAGTTTTCTGGTCTCGAGTTACTCATATCAATAGCATAATCAACTAGCGAGCCATAATAATAAAACTCGGATGACAACACTTTCTCAAAACAATCATAATATGATATAACAGGATGGTATCTCGCTAGCCCTTTCTAAGACCGCAAAACATAAATGCAGAGCACCTTTAAAGACCAAGGACCGACTAGACATTGTAATTCATGGTAAAAGAGATCCAGTCAAGTCATACTCAATGTAAACTAACAGTAATGAATGCAAATGACAGCGGTGCTCTCCAACTGGTGCTTTTTAATAAGAGGATGATGACTCAGCATAAAAGTAAATAGATAGGCCCTTCGTAGAGGAAAGCAGGGATTTGTAGAGGTGCCAGAGCTCGCTTTTAAAATATAGGTGAATGATATTTTGAGCGGTATACTTTCATTGTCAACATAACAACCAAGAGATGGCAATATCTTCCATGCAACACACATTATAGGCGGTTCCCAAACAGAATTGTAAAGTTTATACTCCCCCTTCCACCACAAGCATCAATCCATGGCTTGCTCGAAACAACGAGTGCCTCCAACTAACAAGAGTCCCAGGGGGAGTTTTGTTTGCAATTATTTTGATTTAGTTTGCATAAAGCATGGGATTAGGCATCCCGGTGACCAGCCATTTATCTCGTGAGTGAGGAGCGGAGTCCACTCCTCTTGAGAATAACCCGCCTAACATGGAAGATACAGACAGCCCTAGTTGATACATGAGCTATTCGAGCATACAAAACAGGATATTTAGTTGAAGGTTTAGAGTTTGGCACATACAAATTTACTTGGAACGCCAGGTAGATACCGTATATAGGTAGGTATAGTGGACTCATGTGGAATAACTTTGGGGTTTAAGGGATTGGATGCACAAGCAGTATTCTCGCTTAGTACAGGTAAAGGCTAGCAAAAGACTGGGAAGCGACCAGCTAGAGAGCGACAACAGTCATGAACATGCATTAAAATTAATCAACACCGAATGCAAGCATGAGTAGGATATAATCCACCATGAACATAAATATCGTGAAGGCTATGTTGATTTTGTTTCAACTACATGCGTGAACATGTGCCAAGTCAAGTCACTTATCATTCAGAGGAGGATACCACCCTATCATACCACATCATAACCATTTTAATAGCATGTTGGCACGCAAGGTAAACCATTATAACTCATAGCTAATCAAGCATGGCACAAGAAACTATGATCTCTAGTTGTCATTGCAAACATGTTTATTCATAATAGGCTGAATCGGGAACGATGAACTAATCATATTTACAAAAACAAAAGAGGTCGAGTTCCTATCAGCTTTTCTCATCTCAGCCAGTCCACCATATATCATCATAATTGTCCTTCACTTGCACGACCGAATGATGTGAATAATAATAATAGTGCATGTGTATTGGACTAAGCTGGAATCTGTAGGCATTCAATAAACAGGAGAAGACAAGGCAATATGGCTCTTTTGTCAGATCAACAATAATGCATATAAGAGACTCTTTAACAATTTAATTATGGTCTTCTCCTATCAACCCCCAAAGAAAAGAAAAGAAATAAAACTATTTACACGGGAAAGCTCCCAACAAGTAGAAGAAGAACAGGAAATCATTTTGGGTTTTGTTTTTAATTACTACTACAAGCATGGAAAGTAAACTAATTAAAATCTACAACTAATTTTTTGGGTTTTCTTAAGGTTTATTAAACACACAAGAAGAAAGCATAAAAAGGAAAATAAACTAGCATGGATGATACAATGAAAAAGTATGAGCACCGACATCTAGCAATGAGTGTGTGAGCATAAATGTAATGTCGGTGAGAAATACGTACTCCCCCAAGCTTAGGCTTTTGGCCTAAGTTGGTCTGTGGCCACGGCTGGCCTGGCAGATATCCATAATAATAGTTAGGGTCGTACTATGATGCAGAAGAGGAAGACTCTGATTGCCACTGGCTAACAATCATCTCCGGATGCCACTGATAATTAGACTGCCGTGAAGGATCAAATTGTGGTTTCGGCTCTGGCTCCTCGGCTGGTGCAGGGTTTCGGTAGGCGTGAATAGCCGTCAACAGAACAAGGTACGTGCCTACAGTCAAATCAAACAAAGAAGGAGCAGGCAAGGTAATAGTCTCAGGATGATGTTTACTAAAGAACAATTGATATTTAAGCTCTCCTTCCCTATTCTTAACAATAAAATCATGCACCACCATACTTTTATAATCTAAATAAACACAAGGCAGCACCTTTTATTCCTTCTCATAATGCCTAATAGGTATGTTAAAATGTGCAGCTAGGCGTGTAGCATAGATGCCTCCAAAGATGGGGCCCTTGGTACGGTTCAGACTTAACCATTTGGCAATAATGCCGCCCATACTAAAAGAGTTATCACCGTATAAACCGTGGTGCAAAATAATAATATCAGGGATACTCAGGTTTCCATAGTTTCCGCGACCAATCAAGCAACGACTAGCAAATAATGCAAAATAACGTAAAACAGGAAAGTGTATGCTAGTGATTCGTGCATCAGAAACCTTCCTTGTTTCCCCTACAAAGATAGTATTGGTAAATCCCTCCACATCATCACGATGTGGTTCTTCTGTCTTTCCCTCAAAAGGGACTAAACAAATCCGACAGAAATCATAAAGTGACATCTCCTTATGCTCATCATATAAATAAAACTCCACCATAGGTGGTGAGCTCCTAGAATGGAAATGAAAGTTTTGCACAAAGATATTTGTGAGCAAGAGATATTGATCGCATTGGTTGTGGAGGAAAGCGGTAAGGCCTGCAGTCTGAGCCAATTCATGAAAATCTTCATAAATCCTGACTGCTCTCAAGAAATCCTCGGAAGGCCATTCACACGCCCGAACCTCCGTGATGCGAGGCAGATTATACTTAGGCTTTGGTGCCTTTTCCTTTGAACTTTGGCTCGATGAGCCCCTCAAAAGTCTCCTCATCATTTTCTGAAAAATTCTAAAATTTTTAGTAACTTCAAAATAAAAGTAAACCAAACTCAATAATATTGATAGTAACTACTCCTACAAGTGCCTAGGGCCTATATCATGCATCAAAACTACTTTTGACCCTATAAATTTGACATGTCGGCTCAAGAACAGGGTCACCTAAGCAGCAAAAAATTGCAATGAATAAAGCACTAGAACAAAAACTAATTGGACCAATGGGGGAGTCACATACCAAGGAACAATCTCCCAGAGCAGTTTTGTGAGAGGTGCTTTGAGCAAGGAGATCGAAAATGGCAGCAAAACGAGCTTGGACTCGGGTTTGAGCTGGTTATTCGTGTTTGGGGGAGGAAGAAGGAGTGTATGGGTGAAAGGATAAGTGGAGGAGGCCACCATGGGCCCACGAGGCAGGGGGCGCGCCCTAGAGGGGTAGACGCGCCCTCCACCCTCGTGGGTAGGTGGTTGACCCCCCTGGTGTGTTCTCAGTTCCATAAATCCTCAAATATTCTAGAAAAAAACATATTTAATTTTCAGGGCATTTGGAGAACTTTTATTTTTGAGGTATTTTTATATTGCACGAATAATCAGATAACAGACAGAAAAATATTTATTTCTATTTTATTTAATATAAATAACAGAAATTAAAAGTGGGGTACAGAAGTTTGTGCCTTCTAGTTTCATCCATCTCATGATCATCAAAAGGAATCCACTAACAAGGTTGATCAACTCTTGTTAACGAACTCATTCCGAATAACATGGAACCGGAGAAATTTCGAATAACACTATGTTACCTCAATGGGGATATGCACATCCCCAATAATAAGAATATCATATTTCTTCTTGACAGTAGGAAGAGGAAATTCAAAACCTCCAAATATAATCGATGGAATTTTTCCAATAGAGTTGATACTATGAACTTGAGGTTGTTTCCTCGGAAAGTGTACCGTGTGCTCATTACCATTAACATGAAAAGTGACACTGCCTTTAGTGCAATGAATAACAGCCCCTGCAGTATTCAAAAAGGGTCTTCCAAGAATAATAGACATACTATCATCCTCGGGAATATCAAGAATAACAAAGTCCGTTAAAATAGTAACATTTGCAACTACAACAGGCGCATCCTCACAAATACCTACAGGTATAGCAGTTGATTTATCAGCCATTTGCAAAGATATTTCAGTAGGTGTCAACTTATTCAAATCAAGTCTACGATATAAAGAGAGAGGCATAACACTAACACCGACTCCAAGATCACATAAAGCAGTTTTAACGTAGTTTTTTTAATAGAGCATGGTATAGTGGGTACTCCTGGATCTCCAAGTTTCTTTGGTATTCCACCCTTAAAAGTGTAATTAGCAAGCATGGTGGAAATTTCAGCTTCCGGTATCTTTCTTTTATTTGTAATAATATCTTTCATATACTTAGCATAAGGATTGGTTTTGAGCATATCAGTTAATCGCATACGCAAAAAGATAGGTCTAATCATTTCAGCAAAGCGCTCAAAATCCTCATCATCCTTTTTCTTGGATGGTTTGGGAGGAAAGGGCATGGGTTTCTGAACCCAAGGCTCTCTTTCTTTACCATGTTTCCTAGCAACGAAGTCTTTCTTATCATAACGTTGATTCTTTGGTTGTGGGTTATCAAGATCAACAGCGGGTTCAATTTCTATATCATTATCATTACTAGGTGGAGCATCATCATGAACATTATTATTAACATTATCACTAGTTTCAGTTTCATTACCAGGTTGTGTTTCAGCATCAGAAATAGAAATATCATTTGGATTCTTAGGTGTTTCAACAATAGGATCACTATAAGCATGCAAAGTCCTATCATTTTTCTTTTTCTTGTTTTTAGAAGAACTAGGTGCATCTAAATTATTTCTCTGAGAATCTTGCTCAATTCTCTTAGGATGGCCTTCAGGATACAAAGGTTTCTGAGTCATTCTACCACCTCTAGTCATAACTCTAACAGCATTATCATTATTCTCATTATTCAATTCATTGAGCAAATCATTTTGAGCTTTAAGTACTTGTTCTACTTGAGTGGTAACCATAGAAGCATGTTTACTAATAAGTTTAAGTTCACCTTTGACATTAGCCATATAATCACCCAAGTGTCCAAGCATATTTGAATTGTATTTTAATTTTCTACCAAAATAAGCATTAAAATCTTCTTGCTTAGCCATAAATTTATCAAACTCATCTAAGCATGGGCTAGCAATTTTAGTGAATGTGATTACAGCTTTATCATATCTATAGAGAGAATTTACCTTTACTACCTGTGTCGGGTTATCAAGACCATGAGTTTCTTCAATAGGTAAAGGATTTGGATTATATGTTTCTTCAATAGGCGGTAAATTAAGACCATGTATTTCTTCAATAGGAGGTAAATTCTTAACATCTTCAGCTTTAATACCCTTTTCTTTCATAGATTTCTTTGCCTCTTGCATATCTTCAGGACTGGGAAATAGAATACCCCTCTTCTTCGGAGTTGGTTTAGGAATAGGCTCAGGAATTGGCTCCGGAGGTGTCCAATTATTTTCATTTGTCAACATATTATTCAATAGAATTTCAGCTTCATCCAGTGTTCATTCCCTGAAAACAGAACCAGCACAACTATCCAGGTAATCTCTGGAGGCATCAGTTAATCCATTATAAAAGATATCAAGTATTTCATTTTTCTTAAGAGGATGATCAGGCAAAGCATTAAGTAATTGGAGAAGCCTCCCCCAAGCTTGTGGGAGACTCTCTTCTTCAATTTGCACAAAATTATATATATCCCTTAAAGCAGCTTGTTTCTTATGAGCAGGGAAATATTTAGCAGAGAAGTAATAAATCATATCCTGGGAACTACGCACACAACCATGATCAAGAGAATTAAACCATATCTTAGCATCACCCTTTAATGAGAATGGAAATATTTTAAGGATATAAAAGTAACGAGTTCTCTCATCTTTAGTAAACAGGGTAGCTATATCATTCAATTTATTAAGATGTGCCACAACAGTTTCAGATTCATAACCATGAAAAGGATCAGATTCAACCAAAGTAATTATATCAGGATCAACAGAGAATTCATAATCCTTATCAGTAACAAAGATAGGTGAAGTAGCAAAAGCAGGGTCAGGTTTCATTCTAGCATTTAGAGATTGCTTACTCCATTTAGCTAATAATCTTTTAAGTTCAGTTCTATTTCTACAAGCTAAAATAGCTAAAGAAGCATCTTGATCAAAAACGTAACCCTTAGGAATGGCAAATGGTTCTTCATCATCACTTTCATCAGTATCATCAGATTCAATATTTTCAATTTCTCTAGCCCTAGCAAGTTGTTCATCAAGAAAAGCACTAAGTGGCATAGTAGTATCAGGCATAGAGGTAGTTTCATCATAAGTATCATGCATTGCAGAAGTGGCATCATCAATAACATGCGACATATCAGAACGAATAGCAGAAGCAGGTGTAGGTGTCGCAAGCTTACTCAAAATAGAAGGTGAATCAAGTGCAGAGCTACATGGCAGTTCCTTACCTCCCCTCGTAGTTGAGGGATATATCTTGGTTGTTGGATCTCTCAAGTTCTTCATAATGATAAGCGGGTATATATCCCAAGTGACTCAAAGAATAGAGCAATGCTTCCCAGCAACGGCGCCAGAAAATAGTCTTGATAACCCACAAGTACAGGGGATCGCAACAGTTTTCGAGGGTAGAGTATTCAACCCAAATTTATTGATTCGACACAAGGGGAGCCAAAGAGTATTCGCAAGTATTAGCAGCTGAGTTGTCAATTCAACCACACCTGGAAACTTAATATCTGCAGCAAAGTGTTTAGTAGCAAAGTAATATGATAGTGGTGATAACGGTAGCAGAAGGTAACAGTAGTAAAAGTAATGTTTTTGGTATTTTGTAGTGATGATAGCAATAGCAACGGAAAAGTAAATAAGCAAAGAACAATATATGGAAAGCTCGTAGGCAATGGATCGGTGATGGAGAATTATGCCGGATGCGGTTCATCATGTAACAGTCATAACCTAGGGTGACTGATACGTCTCCAACGTATCTATAATTTTTGATTGCTCCATGCTATATTATCTACTGTCTTGGACTATATTGGGCTTTATTTTCCACTTTTATATTATTTTTGGGACTAACCTATTAACCGGAGGCCCAGCCCAGAATTGCTGTTTTTGCCTATTTCAGTGTTTCGGAGAAACAGAATATCAAACGGAGTCCAAACGGAATAAAATCTTCGGGAACGTGATTTTCTCACCGAACGTGATCTAGGAGACTTGGACCCTACTGCAAGGGATCAAAGAGGAGGTCACGAGGGTGGGGGCGCCCCCCCTAGGGCACGCCCCCTGCCTCGTGGGCCCCTCGGTGCTCCATCGACGTACTCCTTCCTCCTATATATACCTACGTACCCCCAAACGATCAGAACAGGAGCCAAAAACCTAATTCCACCGCCGCAACTTTCTGTACCCACGAGATCCCATCTTGGGGCCTGTTCCGGAGCTCCGCCGGAAGAGGGCCGTCATCACGGAGGGCTTCTACATCATCATAGCCCCTCCGATGAAGTGTGAGTAGTTTACCTCAGACCTTCGGGTCCATAGTTAGTAGCTAGATGGCTTCTTCTCTCTCTTTGAATCTCAATACAAAGTTCCCCCTCTCTTGTGGAGATCTATTCGATGTAATCTTCTTTT
Source organism: Triticum dicoccoides (assembly GCF_002162155.2). Taxonomy (NCBI): domain Eukaryota; kingdom Viridiplantae; phylum Streptophyta; class Magnoliopsida; order Poales; family Poaceae; genus Triticum; species Triticum dicoccoides. The sequence goes on along the minus strand of NC_041388.1, from coordinate 227,459,695 downwards.
TGCAGTGTGTTTGTTGAGATCGATGAATTGTGGGTTTATGATCAAGTCTATCTATGAATAATATTTGAATCTTCTCTGAATTCTTTTATGCATGATTGGTTATCTTTGCAAGTCTCTTCGAATTATCCGTTTGGTTTGGCCAACTTGATTGGTAGTTCTTGCCATGGGAGAAGTGCTTAGCTTTGGGTTCGATCTTGCGATGTCCTTTCCCAGTGACAGAAGGGGCAGCAAGGCACGTATTGCATCGTTGCCATCGAGGATAACAAGATGGGGTTTATTTCATATTGCATGAATTTATCTCTCTACATCATGTCATCTTGCTTAAGGCGTTACTCTGTTTTTAACTTAATACTCTAGATGCATGCTGGATAGCGGTCGATGAGTGGAGTAATAGTAGTAGATGCAGAATCATTTCGGTCTACTTGTCACGGATGTGATGCCTATATACATGATCATGCCTAGATATTCTCATAACTATGCTCAGTTCTGTCAATTGCTCAACAGTAATTTGTTCACCCACCATAGAATACTTATGCTCTTGAGAGAAGCCACTAGTGAAACCTATGGCCCCCGGGTATATTCTCATCATATCAATCTCCATCACTTTAATCTTGCTTTGCTTTTTACTTTGCTTTACTTTTTACTTTGCATCTTTATACCAAAAATACCAAAAATATTATATCTATCATATCTCACTCTCGTAAGTGACCGTGAAGGGATTGACAACCCCTAGTCGCGTTGGTTGCGAGTAGCTATCGTTTTGTGCAGGTACGAGGGACTTGAGCGTGGCCTCCTACTGGATTGATACCTTGGTTCTCAAAAACTGAGGGAAATACATACGCTACTCTGCTGCATCATCCCTTCCTCTTCGGGGAAAACCAACGCAAGCTCAAGACGTAGCAAGAAGGATTTCTGGCGCCGTTGCCAGGGAGTCTACGCAAAAAGTGAACATACCAAGTACCTATTGCAATTCCTATCTCTCGCATTACATTATTTGCCATTTGCCTCTTGTTTTCCTCTCCCCCACTTCACCCTTGCCGTTTTATTCGCCCCCTCTCTCTCTATCCTCCCTCTCTGTTTGCCTCTTTTGTTTGCTCGTGTGCTAGTTTGCTTGCTTGTCGTTATGTCTGAAATTGGGTAAGTTATCGCCAATATGGGCGATAACAATATCATGGAAAATTCTAATGCTCCTGCTAAAGAACCTACCATCTTTCATACAAAAAAATTCCGTGTTGGTAGTGGTAATATTATTGGAAAAGGAGTTATTGAAGATTTCTTTACTTGTGCCGGTGCTTTACCTTCTATGGGTAGTTCTATCCTTCACAGAACTAGTAGTCTTGCGGACGCTATTGCCATGCTTGTAGTTGAACTTGAAAGACAATTCATGCACACGCATCCTTCCATACAAAAGATTTTTCTGGAATTTTCTAATATTGAGCATTCTTCTATTAAGCGTGTCGCTACTATCTTTTTGGCTCATGAGTTTAGATTCATAATAAGAGAAGCCAAAGAAATCTTTGCACATTATAGGGTGGACGCTTGCCGTCCTCCCATAGAGGCTATCCTCTTTGATCAAGAAGAAATAATGCGTTTTCAATCTCTAGATTATGTTGCTTTCAATGAAAATCTTAGAAGAAGGGTTCCTACCAATGTTTTAGTTGATAAAATTTCTGAACTTAATGATGATTTGGCTATTCGAAATAATGAGCTAGGATATTCTCTTGAATATAGGCTTACAAAGTTCTGTCAAAAGAATGCTTATAATGATGAATTGGTTGTGCATTATGAAGGACCAAAGGAGGAACCTATACCTCCCAAGGTTGATCTTGCGGACTTTTGTCCCGTTAAATTTAGTCCTTTTGATTACTTTTGCTTGCCTCAAAGAAAACTTGCTGCCGAACATAGAGAATATGAAATGAGTTTCACCAATCTATCTTATTACTATGGCAATACCTAGATCTATCCTCGCTTTTATGCCTAGCTAGGGGCGTTAAACGATAGCGCTTGTTGGGAGGCAACCCAATTTTATTTTTATTCCTTGCTTTTTGCTCCTGTTTAGTAATAAATAAATTATCTAGCCTCTGTTTTGGTTGTGTTTTTTGTGTTTAATTAGTGTTTGTGCCAAGTAGAACCGTTGGGAAGACTTGGGGAAAGTCTTGTTGAACTTGCTGTAAAAAACAGAAACTTTAGCGCTCACGAGAACTGCTGTCATTTTTATTTGAAGAGTTCTATTTAGTTAATTATTTTCAGATGATTAAGAGATAAATTCCTCACGTCCAGCAATTTATTTTAGAATTTTTGGGGTTCCAAATCTTGCGCTAGTTACAGATTACTATAGACTATTCTGTTTTTGACAGATTCTGTTTTTCGTGTGTTGTTTGCTTATTTTGATGAATCTATGGCTAGTAAAATAGTTTATAATCCATAGAGAAGTTGGAATACAGTAGGTTTAACACCAATATAAATAAATAATGAGTTCATTATAGTACCTTGAAGTGGTCTTTTGTTTTCTTTCGCTAACGGAGCTCACGAGTTTTCTATTTTGAGTTTTGTGTTGTGAAGTTTTCAAGTTTTGGGTGAATTCTTGTGATGGATTATGGAACAAGGAGTGGCAAGAGCCTAAGCTTGGGGATACCCATGGCACCCCCAAGATAATCCAAGGGCACCAAAAATTCAAAGCTTGGGGATGCCCCGGAAGGCATCCCCTCTTTCGTCCACTTCCATCGGTAATTTACTTGGAGCTATATTTTTATTCACCAACATGATATGTGTTTTGCTTGGAGCGTCTTGTATTATTTGTGTCTTCGTTTGTTAGTATGCCACAATGTAGCGACCAGACCTCAAACAGTCTGATCTCTGTGCTCCGGTGTCATCCCTGGATCAGTAATGCTGACACCACACAATACTCGAAGGATTTATAGCAGAGTAGCAATCACACACTTATTACACCGAGTGTCTCAAAAGAGAACTTATTACAATAAATATGGCTTAAGGCCATCTAATAACGATAACAGCGGAAGGCTTGGAAGATAGGTGAGTCCATCAACTCCAACGGCATCACTGAGTATAGAACCACGACCTAAAAACTCCTTAATCGTCGTCTGAAAAGTCTGCAACATTAACGTTGCAGCCCGAAAACGGGTCAGCACATGGAATATGCTGGCAAGGTAACACATAGAGAGTAATGGAATGCAACAGCTATACTATATGTATATTTGGCTGGTGGAAAGCTCTATGGTTACAGTTTTTGCGTAAAGCCAATTTTTCCCTACTTCAAAGGAATAAATTTAATTACTATCATGGTGGTTGTTAAACATTGAGAATGGTTGACAGCATTCTCAATCCCAATTAAACATCATCATTAACCCATCAACATTAATTTTAGAGTAACATGTTGAGATTCACATGATAATCCAGGTACTAGATACTCAAGATGTCCATAACCGAGGACATGGCTAACCATGATTAGTTTGTTACACTCTGCAGAGGTTTGCGCACTTTTCCCCACAAGACTCGGTCGCCTCCGTTGGATTTCTCGCACTACATGGTGTTTGAGAAACGGATGACCGAGACACAGTCTTTCAGAAGCGCTAGCACCTTACGATGGATAGATCGGTACACCTACTTTCCCCTACATCTGCTAGTCTACCCTGTAAGAGTTCGCACGACTTAGTCAACTATGCCAGAGCCCATAATGGCTTGTGGCTGCACACGGAAGTTTCTAGTTTGAAAAAATCTCATGATCCCTTTGAGCCTGGGTGGCGGTCCAAAAGAAAACAGGCAAGTCCTGGATTACCTAGGTGCCTAGACAGGCAATCCTAGAATAACCAGGTGCCTCAATCCACCCAGATGTGTGTTTAAGTTGCCACCTTAAGTAAACCATTAATTAAATCTCACATCTGTCATGGATACTCTCAAAACCCAATCCACGTCTACGAGCATAGCATGGCCATGTAAGCATAACGTAAAAGTAACTCCCAAGGTTTGAATGCAGGGCAATAGGTTCCTACCTCATCAACTACTTCCCAATACCCACATGTTATCAATCCTACTCATGCAATGTTTGAGGGTGAAGCTAATGCATAAAAACTGGGTATGGAAGGGGATATGATCAAAGTGTTACTTGCCTTGCTGATGATCCGCGAAACCTAGAGATTCAAAGTAACAGGCGGCGCACTCCGGGTATTCTATCGCAGACAAACAAACAAGCATACAATAAGTACTCATCTAATGCACAGGTAAAACTCAAATAGAAGATCTAACCAGAAAGTTCAACTTAAGAACCCTGGTTTGCAAAAAGAATCAAATCGAACGAAGCAAAAGAAATCAAACGGCGAAAGAAAACAACTTCGTTCTAGTAATCTGGATCTAAGTCAGTAGCAAAAACTTGTTTAAGTGGATTATTCGGAAAGAGGGTTTCGAGAAGAAACTCCAGGCGCTTGAATCGCCTGATTCCGATAAACGAGCAAAAAGTTATACTAAAACGAAAATCGCGATCAGAAAATAACCGTGGAAAAAATCCGACGAAAAAGAAAACGACGAACATAATTTTTTTTAAAAAAAATGGCACGGATTTTGAGGGCGGCGAACCTCGGGCGACGCGCGGCTGGCGGATCAGCAGCGAGGCGGCGGCGGCGGCTGACGGCGGCGGCGGCGGCGGCTGACGGCGGCGGCGGCGGCGGCTGCGGCTGGGGCTCGGCTAGGGTTAGGTTTTCGGGGCGGCTGGCCTTTGGGCTGGCTTGCCCTGGCTTATAAAGGCCCCGGCCGGCGGTGTCCTGACCGAGTACGGCCCATAGTCGGTTCCGCGTTTTCTTTCGCTCGGAAGAAAAAATTAAAAAGAAATACTAAACGGACTCCAAAAATCCCGAAATAAATTTTCCCGGGCTTCTAAAATCAAGCCCGATAAAGTGAACATTTATTTGGGTCCTAAATGCAATTTTGAAAAACGCGCATTTTTCCTAAATTCAAATAAAATACCGAAAAACTCCGAAATAAATCTTATTTGATTTTTTTATTAAATCCTCAATATTTCTATATTTTGGGAAAGTCATTTTATTCCCTCTCTCATATTTTTGTAATAGAAATAATTGACGATAAAATAAATAAAATCAAATGATCCCGTTTACAAAATTTGAGAAAACTCAAATATGTAAATAACGAAATCCCCAACTCTCTCCGTGGGTCCTTGAGTTGCTTAGGATTTTCTAGGATCAAAACCAAAAGCAAAATAAAATATGATATGCATGATGATCTAATGTATAACATTCCAAATTGAAAATTTGGGATGTTACAAACCTACCCCCCTTAAGATGAATCTCGCCCTCGAGATTCGGGTTGGCTAGAAAATAGGTGAGGGTGGTCCTTGAGCAAATCTTCCTCTCACTCCCAGGTGGCTTCATCCTCCGTGTGGTGGCTCCACTGAACTTTGCAAAACTTGATAACCTTACTGCGAGTGACTCGGCTGGCAAACTCGAGAATCTTGACCGGTTTCTCCTCATAGGTCAAATTGTTATCCAACTGAATTGCTTATAATGGCACTGTGTCTCTCAAAGGTATGTCAGCCATCTCCGCGTGACACTTCTTCAACTGAGAAACGTGGAACACATCATGAACTCCTGTCAATCCTTCTGGCAATTCCAACTTGTAGGCCACTTCTCCCATACGCTCCAAAACTCGATATGGCCCTACAAATCGTGGCGCTAACTTCCCCTTAACTCCAAAGCGCTTAATCCCTCGAAGTGGGGATACTCGAAGATAAGCTCTATCTCCGACTTCGTAAACTGTCTTCTTGCGTTTAGAATCTGCGTAGCTCTTCTGCCTGGACTGGGCTACCTTGAGTCTATCGCGAATCAACTTCACCTTCTGTTCAGACTCTTTAATCAGATCTGGTCCAAACAACTAGCGGTCTCCAACTTCGTCCCAACTAGATCCATAATCTAGCGCACAAGCTCTCAGCATATCCTCCAAAATCTGATTGACTCTCTCGGTCTGTCCATCTGTCTGTGGATGAAAAGTTGTACTAAATTCTAGCCTAGTACCCAAAGTTTCGTGCAACTACTTCCAGAACTTTGAGGTAAACTGGGTTCCTCTATCTGATACGATGCTCCTCGGAACTCCATGCAAACATACGATCCTGGTCATGTATATCTTTGCCAACTTAGCTCTGGTGTAAGTGGTCTTTACTGGGATGAAATGAGCTACTTTCGTCAATCGATCAACTACAACCCAAATCGAGTCATAGCCTGAACGAGTCCTTGGTAATCCCGTGATAAAATCCATGCCTAGCTTATCCCACTTCCATTCGGGTATCAGCAATGGTTGCAACAATCCTGCTGGCTTCTGATGCTCTGCCTTTACTCTCTGACATACGTCACAAACTGCTACATACTCCGCAATATCCTTCTTCATTCCGGTCCACCAGAAAATATCCTACAAATCCAAACACATCTTGGTATTTCCTGGGTGAATCGAATACGGTGAATCATGTACCTCTTGAAGAATCAACTTTCTGATCTCCGGGTCATTGGGTACATAAACACGGTCTTCAAACCATAGGGTGTCGTGCTCATCCTCACGAATTCCTTTAGCTTTTCCTTTGCTCAGTTTCTCCTTTATGGAAGCAATCTCCTTGTCAGATTTCTGAGCTTCCCTGATTCTGTCCATCAAAGTTGACTGAATTTCCAACGTTGCTACATAACCTCTCGGAACTATTTCCAAACATAAATCACGAAGATTTTCTGCTAACTCCTTGGGTATTTCTCCCGTCATTAACGTATTGACATGGCTCTTGCGGCTTAATGCGTCAGCTACTACATTAGCCTTTCCAGGGTGATAATGCAATCTCATATCATAATCCTTGATGAGCTCCAACCATCTCCTTTGTCTGAGGTTCAACTCCTTCTGCGTGAAAATGTACTTCAAACTCTTGTGATCCGTGTACACCTCACAATGATTTCCGATGAGGAAATGTCTCCATGTCTTCAATGCATGCACTACGGCTGCTAACTCCAAATCATGCGTGGCATACTTCAATTCGTGAGGCTTCAGTTGTCGTGAAGCATAGGAAACAACTCTCCCTTCCTGCATAAGCACTGCTCCAAGTCCTCGACGTGAAGCGTCGCAATACACCTCATAATCCTTGGTTTGATCTGGCAAAATCAACACTCGTGAGGTAACCAAACGGTTCTTCAATTCCTGGAAACTAGCCTCACACTCCTTAGTCCATTTGAACTTAGTATCCTTCTTCAGCAACTCCGTCATAGGCTTCGCAATCTTTGAGAAATTCTCAATAAACCTCCTGTAGTATCCTGCGAGTCCAAGAAAACTCAGGATCTCTCCAACGGTTGTTGGTGCTTCCCACTTGGTCACGGTTTCAACTTTAGCGGGATCTACTGCTATACCTTCTCCGGATATAACGTGTCCGAGGAATCCTACTTCCTTCAACCAAAACTCACATTTGCTGAACTTGGCATATAATTGGTGTTCTCTGAGCTTTCCAAGTACCAAACGCAAATGCTCCTTATGCTCCTCTTCATTCTTCGAATATACCAGGATATCATCAATGAACACTACGACGAACTTATCGAAAAACTTCATAAACACTTTGTTCATCATGTTCATAAAATAGGCAGGCGCGTTAGTCAGACCAAATGACATAACAGTATACTCATACAGCCCATACCTGGTGGTAAAAGCTGTCTTCGGAATATCCTGTTCTCGAATCTTCAACTGGTGGTACCCTGACCGCAAATCGATCTTGGAAAATACTTTAGCTCCTAGCAATCGATCAAACAGATCATTGATCATTGGTAGCGGGTACTTGTTTTTGATTGTTACTTCGTTCAATCCTCGATAATCAACAACCATTCTTAACGATCCATCCTTCTTCTCCACTAGAAGTACTGGTGATCCCCAAGGCGAAGAACTTGGGCGAATGTAACCTTTATCTAGTAACTCCTTAATCTGCTTCTTAATTTCCACCAAATCTTTTGCTGGCATCCTATATGGTCTCTTCGATATTGGCCCAGTGCCTGGCAAAAGCTCAATCAAAAACTCAATGTCTTTATCCGGTGGCATGCCTGGCAACTCTTCGGGAAATACATCAGGAAAATCCCTTACCACTGGTACTTCCTCCTGCACAACTCCTGATAAGGAATTTACTTGTGTCCTGTTTGGCGCATGCCAGGATACATACTTGATCCTTCTCCCTTCTGGTGTGGTAAGAAAAATTGACTTACTAGCACACTCAATATTCCCTTCATACTTTGATAACCAATCCATGCCTAATATCACATCCAATCCTTGAGATTCCAATACTACTAGGTCTGGGGGAAAAACATAGTTACCAATCCGTAATGGTAACCGATCACACCATAGACTAGCCACATACTCTGCTCCTGGCGAGGTTACTAACATGGGTGACCTAAGGGCTTGGGTTGGTAGGTTATACTTATCCACAAATCCCCTTGAGATGTATGAATGCGATGCACCAGTATCAAAAAGAACGAGTGCAGTAAATGACTTAACCAAAAACTTACCTATTACTGCATCGGGCTGAGCTTCAACCTCCTCCACATTAACGTGGTTCACCTGTCCCCTGTTGAAAGGGTTCGGCTTCTTCCCAGAACTTCCATTGCCATTTTGGCCTTCAGGACATTCATTGGCATAGTGTCCGGTCTTGGAACACTTGAAACAGGTGACTTGGCTCAGGTCCTTCTTGGCTGGGGTTGATGGGGTGTTGCGGTTCTGTCCATTACTTCCTCCATTCCCATTACCATTATTGGTGCCATTGTGATTGTGCGAGCTACCTACTCCATGGGTATGCTGAAAATGTCTTCCCGGTCTAGGGGTAAAACGTGGCTTCTGCTGAGCTCCTGAATTATACTTTCCTTGTCCATACTTCCTCTTGCGGTTCTCAATTTGCTGCTGCTTCCCTTCAATCATAAGAGCACGATCTACCAACTCCTGGTAGTTGTTGAAGGTGGCTACCATCAACTGCATACTCAACTCATCATTCAGTCCTTCCAGGAATTTCTCCTGCTTAGCTGCATCCGTAGCAACGTCATCTGGGGCATAACGTGCTAGCTTACTAAACTCCTCCACATACTGGCCAACTGTCCGTCCTCCTTGGCGCAAGTTACGAAACTCACGCTTCTTCATGGCCATTGCTCCTGTTGAAACATGGGAAGTACGAAAAGCCTGCTGAAACTGGTCCCATGTGACAGTGTCGACTGGGAAGGTGGCTTTGAAATTTTCCCACCAGGATGCTGCGGGCCCTTCTAACTGATGTGCGGCAAACTTCACCTTCTCTGCATCCGTGCATCCTGCTGTGGTCAACTCCCTAGCTGTCTTGCGGAGCCAATCATCTGCTACTATCGGCTCGATGCTACTGGAAAACACCGGCGGATTCAGCCTAAGAAAATGGGCTAAGTGGTCAACAGGTGGTGGTGGTGGTGGTGGGTTGTTGTTGTTGTTCCCCTGATTCTGATTCTGAACTAGCAGCTGCATCAAGGTGTTCTGCTGCTGGATCAACTGGGTGAGCTCCGGCGGAAAGGCAAATCCGGGGTTACGCCTCGGAGGCATCTGAGGGTTTAGAAAAGACGAGATATAAGAATAGATGGGGTCTAAGGAGAAAACACTACCCATATGCACATGAGGCAAAAAGCAAACAATTTACTTCATTCAATCAAACAAAGACATACAATCGATCTAACTATCGCAAAGTGCTCGGACTACTATATTTACATGGTGGACTACTACTACTGATGAGGTGGTCTACTAGAAATATTCTACGGTTGTAGACTCCATGATATCTGCTCCTGCTTCATCAACATAGCCATCATTGCTACTATCTTGTTCCGAGTCGGTGCCGTCGATGATGATGTAGTCCTCCGGGCTAATCTCCTTGGGTTCTTCGTCTTCATCTACTGGTGTCGGGCCTCCCATGAATATTGCTAGCTTCATAGTTAGGTCGGCATTCTTATCCACCAATACTTCAATTTCTTCTTCATAATCTTCACGTGTAGCCTTGAGTTCTTCCTCCAGTTCCTTGATTCTAGTCTTAGCCTTCTTTAGATCTATCATGTCGGCACACATCTGTTTCTCCTGTCGTCAAATGTGCTGATTTAACTCCTGAATAAAGGCTGCAATTGATCTATCTTTCCTGGTGCTGATCATCTCCCAGTGTTCATCTCGGCGCCCACAAATCTGGTAGATAGTATCCTTGAGATCCTTGCGGTAGACTTCTCCAATGCGTCCCATGGCGATGTGAGCTGCCATACTCTTTCCTAGACTCCAAGTTGGTGCATCAAAAGAAAACTCTATGGGCTCAGTGACTGGCATGAACGTCCTTCCTGGAACTTGAACTTGAATCATCCAACGCTCTTCTTCAGGTAAAGTGGCGTTGTAGGTTCCCGTGAAGCTTGGGATTCCTATGTTCAGGTATCTAGTGACTTCCTTCAAGTGGCGTCCAAAGGGTGTATCTTCATCTGGTTGTGTGAACTTGTTCCTTGCATCCGCCATCCTAAAGAGTAGAAAAGATGAGAAGTCAGAAGAGAAGAGAGTGAGTAGTGATCTAGGTCTTTAGCTTAGTGGTCGTGTCCTACAGTCAGCGTGTGCTCTGATACCATCTCTGTAGCGACCAGACCTCAAACAGTCTGATATCTGTGCTCCAGTGTCATCCCTGGATCAGTAATGCTGACACCACACAGTACTCGAAGGATTTATAGCAGAGTAGCAATCACACACTTATTACACCGAGTGTCTCAAAAGAGAACTTATTACAATAAATATGGCTTAAGGCCATCTAATAACGATAACAGCGGAAGGCTTGGAAGATAGGTGAGTCCATCAACTCCAACGGCATCACTGAGTATAGAACCACGACCTAAAAACTCCTTAATCGTCGTCTGAAAAGTCTGCAACATTAACGTTGCAGCCCGAAAACGGGTCAGCACATGGAATATGCTGGCAAGGTAACACATAGAGAGTAATGGAATGCAACAGCTATACTATATGCATATTTGGCTGGTGGAAAGCTCTATGGTTACAGTTTTTGCATAAAGCCAATTTTTCCCTACTTCAAAGGAATAAATTTAATTACTATCATGGTGGTTGTTAAACATTGAGAATGGTTGACAGCATTCTCAATCCCAATTAAACATCATCATTAACCCATCAACATTAATTTTACAGTAACATGCTGAGATTCACATGATAATCCAGGTACTAGATACTCAAGATGTCCATAACCGAGGACACGGCTAACCATGATTAGTTTGTTACACTCTCCAGAGGTTTGCGCACTTTTCCCCACAAGACTCGATCGCCTCCGTTGGATTTCTCGCACTACATGGTGTTTGAGAAACGGATGACCGAGACATAGTCTTTCAGAAGTGCTAGCACCTTACGATGGATAGACCGGTACACCTACTTTCCCCTACATCTGCTAGTCTACCCTGTAAGAGTTCGCACGACTTAGTCAACTATGCCAGAGCCCATAATGGCTTGTGGCTGCACACGGAAGTTTCTAGTATGAAAAAATCTCATGATCCCTTTGAGCCTGGGTGGCGGTCCAAAAGAAAACAGGCAAGTCCTGGATTACCCAGGTGCCTAGACAGGCAATCCTATAATAACCAGGTGCCTCAATCCACCCAAATATGTGTTTAAGTTGCCACCTTAAGTAAACCATTAATTAAATCTCACGTATGTCATGGATACTCTCAAAACCCAATCCACGTCTACGAGCATAGCATGGCCATGTAAGCATAACGTAAAAGTAACTCCCAAGGTTTGAATGCAGGGCAATAGGTTCCTACCTCATCAACTACTTCCCAATACCCACATGTTATCAATCCTACTCATGCAATGTTTGAGGGTGAAGCTAATGCATAAAAACTGGGTATGGAAGGGGATATGATCAAAGTGTTACTTGCCTTGCTGATGATCCGCGAAACCTAGAGATTCAAAGTAACAGGCGGCGCACTCCGGGTATTCTATCCCAGACAAACAAACAAGCATACAATAAGTACTCATCTAATGCATAGGTAAAACTCAAATAGAAGATCTAACCAGAATGTTCAACTTAAGAACCCTAGTTTGCAAAAAGAATCAAATCGAACGAAGCAAAAGAAATCAAACGGCGAAAGAAAACAACTTCGTTCTAGTAATCTGGATCTAAGTCAAATTTTACAGTAGCAAAAACTTGTTTAAGTGGATTATTCGGAAAGAGGGTTTCGAGAAGAAACTCCAGGCGCTTGAATCGCCTGATTCTGATAAACGAGCAAAAAGTTATACTAAAACGAAAATCGGATCAGAAATCGCGGTCAGAAAATAACCGCGGAAAAAATCCGACGAAAAAGAAAATGACGAACATAAATTTTTTTTAAACGGCACGGATTTCGAGGGCGGCGAACCTCGGGCGACGCGTGGCTGGCGGATCGGCGGCGGCGGCGGCGGCTGGGGCTCGGCTAGGGTTAGGTTTTCGGGGCGGCTGGCCTTTGGGCTGGCTTGCCCCGGCTTATAAAGGCCCCGGCCGGCGGTGTCCTGGCCGAGTACGGCCCATAGTCGGTTCCGCGTTTTTTTTCGCTCGGAAGAAAAAAAATAAAAAGAAATACTAAATGGACTCCAAAAATCCCGAAATAAATTTTCCCGGGCTTCTAAAATCAAGCCCGATAAAGTGAACATTTATTTGGGTCCTAAATGCAATTTTGAAAAACGCGCATTTTTCCTAAATTCAAATAAAATACCGAAAAACTCCGAAATAAATCTTATTTGATTTTTTTATTAAATCCTCAATATTTCTATATTTTGGGAAAGTCATTTTATTCCCTCTCTCATATTTTTGTAATAGAAATAATTGACGATAAAATAAATAAAATCAAATGATCCCGTTTACAAAATTTGAGAAAACTCAAATATGTAAATAACGAAATCCCCAACTCTCTCCGTGGGTCCTTGAGTTGCTTAGGATTTTCTAGGATCAAAACCAAAAGCAAAATAAAATATGATATGCATGATGATCTAATGTATAACATTCCAAATTGAAAATTTGGGATGTTACACACAATCATCCTTTCTGTACACACCTTTTGAGAGAGCCATACATGAATTAAAATTTGATAGAATACTCTATATGCTTCACTTATATCTTTTGAGCTAAGTAGTTTTGCTCTATGTGCTTCACTTATATCTTTTGAGCGTTATAATTTTGCTCTATGTGCTTCCCTTAGAGCTTTTAGAGCACGATGGTGGATTTGTTTAAAATAAAGTATTGATCTCTCATGCTTCACTTAAATTATTTTGAGAGTCTCTTAATAGCATGGTAATTTGCTTAATAATATATGCTTGGTATTCAAGATTTGTGAAACTTTCTTTTGAGTGTGTTGAATACTAAGAAAAGATTGAAGCATGATAATTGTTTTGAGATATGGAGGTGATAATATTAAAGTCATGCTAGTTGAGTAGTTGTGAATTTAAAGAATACTTGTGTTGAAGTTTGTGATTCCCATATCATGCATGTATGGTGAACCGTTATGTGATGAAGTCGGAGCATGATTTATTTATTGATTGTCTTCCTTATGAGTGGCGGTCGGGGACGAGCGATGGTCTTTTCCTACCAATCTATCCCCCTAGGAGCATGCACGTAGTACTTTGCTTTGATAACTTCTAGATTTTTGCAATAAGTATATGAGTTCTTTATGACTAATGTTGAGTCCATGGATCATACGCACTCCCACCCTTCCACTTTGCTAGCCTCTCTAATACCTTGCACCTTTCGCCGGTATCATACACCTACCATATACCTTCCTCAAAACAGCCACCATACCTACCTATTATGGCATTTCCATAGTCATTCTGAGATATATTGCCATGCTACTTTCCACCATCTAGTTCATCATGACACATTCATCATTGGCATATTGCTTAGCATGATCATGTAGTTGACATAGTATTTGTGGCAAAGCCACCGTTCATAATTTTTCATACTTGTCACTCTTGATTCATTGCATATCCCGGTACACCACCGAAGGCATCCATATAGAGTCATAATTTGTTTTAGTATCGAGTTGTAATCATTGAGTGTAAATAAATAGAAGTGTGATGATTATCATTTAATAGAGCATTGTCCCCAAAAAAGGCCAAAGAAAAAAAAGAAGGCCCAAAAAAAGGGAAATAAATAAAAAGGGGCAATGCTACTATCCTTTTTCCACACTTGTGCTTCAAAGTAGCACCATGATATAGCGAGTCTCATATGTTGTGCTTCAAAGTAGCACCATGTTCTTCATATCGGGAGTCTCATATGTTGTCACTTTCATATACTAGTGGGAATTTTACATCATAGAACTTGGCTTGTATATTCCAATGATGGGCTTCCTCAAATTGCCCTAGGTATTCATGAGCAAGCAAGTTGGATGCACACCCACTAGTTTCTTTTGTTGAGCTTTCATACATTTATAGCTCTAGTGCATCCGTTGCATGGCAATCCCTACTCACTCACATTGATATCTATTGATGGGCGTCTCCATAGCCCATTGATACGCCTAGTTGATGTGAGACTATCTCCTCCTTTTTGTCTTCTCCACAACCACCATTCTATTCCACCTATAGAGCTATGTCCATGGCTCACGCTCATGTATTGTGTGAAGATTGAAAAAGTTTTGAAAAAGTTAGAGTATGAAACAATTACTTGGCTTGTCATCGGGGTTGTGCATGATTTAATACTTTGTGTGGTGAAGATAGAGCATAGCCAGACTATATGATTTTGTAGGGATAACTTTCTTTGGCCATGTTATTTTGAGAAGACATAATTGCTTTGTTAGTATGCTTGAAATATTATTATTTTTATGTCAATATAAACTTTTGTCTTGAATCTATCTAATCTGAATATTCATACCACAATTAAGAAGATTTGCATTGAAATTATGCCAAGTAGCACTCCGCATAAAAAATTCTCTTTTTATCATTTACCTACTCGAGGACGAGCAGGAATTGGGGATGCCTGATACGTCTCCAACGTATCTATAATTTTTGATTGCTCCATGCTATATTATCTACTATTTTGGACTATATTGGGCTTTATTTTCCACTTTTATTTTATTTTTGGGACTAACCTATTAACCGGAGGCCCAGCCCAGAATTGTTGTTTTTTGCCTATTTCAGTGTTTCGGAGAAACAGAATATCAAACGGAGTCCAAACGGAATAAAATCTTCGGGAACGTGATTTTCTCACCGAACATGATCCAGGAGACTTGGACCCTACTGCAAGGGATCAAAGAGGAGGTCACGAGGGTGGGGTGCGCCCCCCTAGGGCGCGCCCCCTGCCTCATGGGCCCCTCGGTGCTCCACTGACATACTCCTTCCTCCTATATATACCTACGTACCCCCAAACGATCAGAACAGGAGCCAAAAACCTAATTCCACCACCGCAACTTTCTGTATCCACGAGATCCCATCTTGGGGCCTGTTCCGGAGCTCCGCCGGAAGTGGGCCATCATCACGGAGGGCTTCTACATCATCATGGCCCCTCCGATGAAGTGTGAGTAGTTTACCTCAGACCTTCGGGTCCATAGTTAGTAGCTAGATGGCTTCTTCTCTCTCTTTGAATCTCAATACAAAGTTCTCCCCCTCTCTTGTGGAGATCTATTCGATGTAATCTTCTTTTTGCAGTGTGTTTGTTGAGATTGATGAATTGTGGGTTTATGATCAAGTCTATCTATGAATAATATTTGAATCTTCTCTGAATTCTTTTATGCATGATTGGTTATCTTTGCAAGTCTCTTCGAATTATCCGTTTGGTTTGGCCAACTAGATTGGTAGTTCTTGCCATGGGAGAAGTGCTTAGCTTTGGGTTCGATCTTGCGGTGTCCTTTCCCAGTGATAGAAGGGGCAGCAAGGCACGTATTGCATCGTTGCCATCGAGGATAACAAGATGGGGTTTATTTCATATTGCATGAATTTATCTCTCTACATCATGCCATCTTGCTTAAGGCGTTACTCTGTTTTTAACTTAATACTCTAGATGCATGCTGGATAGCGGTCGATGAGTGGAGTAATAGTAGTAGATGCAGAATTGTTTCAGTCTACTTGTCACAGACGTGATGCCTATATACATGATCATGCCTAGATATTCTCATAACTATGCTCAATTCTGTCAATTGTTCAACAGTAATTTGTTCACCCACCGTAGAATACTTATGCTCTTGAGAGAAGCCACTAGTGAAACCTATGGCCCCGGGGTCTATTCTCATCATATCAATCTCCATCACTTTAATCTTGCTTTGCTTCTTTACTTTGTTTACTTTTTACTTTGCATCTTTATACCAAAAATATTATATCTATCAGATCTCACTCTCGTAAGTGACTGTGAAGGGATTGACAACCCCTAATCACGTTGGTTGCGAGTAGCTATCGTTTTGTGCAGGTACGAAAGGGACTTGGGCGTGGCCTCCTACTGGATTGATACCTTGGTTCTCAAAAATTGAGGGAAATACTTACGCTACTCTGCTGCATCATCCCTTCCTCTTCAGGAAAACCAATGCAAGCTCAAGACGTAGCAGTGACACAGAACTAACTCTAGTTCATTGATATAATGTAGGCATGTATTCCAAACATAGTCATACATGCTTATGGAAAAGAACTTGCATGACATCTTTTGTCCTACCCTCCCGTGGCAGCGGGGTCCTTATGGAAACTAAGGGATATTAAGGTCTCCTTTTAATAGAGAACCGGAACAAAGCATTGAATACATGAAGTCCTCAAACTACGGTCATCACCGGTAAGTATCCCGATTATTGTCACTTTGGGGTTAACGGATCATAACACATAATAGGTGACTATAGACTTGCAAGATAAGATCAAGAACACTCATATATTGATGAAAACATAATAGGTTCAAATCTGAAATCATGGCACTCGGGCCCTAGTGACAAGCATTAAGCATAGCAAAGTCATAGCAACATCAATCTCAGAACATAGTGGACACTAGGGATCAAATCCTAACAAAACTAACTCGATTACATGATAGATCCCATCCAACCCATCACCGTCCAGCAAGCCTACGATGGAATTACTCACGCACAGTGGTGAGAATCATGAAATTGGTGATGGAGGATGGTTGATGATGACGATGGCGACGGATTCCCCTCTCCGGAGCCCCGAACGGACTCCAGATCAGCCCTCCCGGGAGGTTTTAGGGCTTGGCGGCGGCTCTATATCTAAAACACGATGATTTCTTCTCCTTGATTTTTTTCTCCCCGAAACTCAATATATGGAGGTGGAGTTGGAGTCATAGAGGCAACAGGGGCCCACGAGGTAGGGGGCGCGCCCTAGGGGGGCAGGCGCACCCCCCACCCTCGTGGCAAGGTGGTGGCCCCCCTGGCCTTCATCTTGGGCAGGTATTTTTCTTATTTTCTGAAAAGTGTCTCCGTGAAGTTTCAGGTCGTTCCGAGAACGTTTGCTCCTGCACATAAATAACACCATGGTAATTCTGCTGAAAACAGCGTCAGTCAGGGTTAGTTCCATTCAAATCATGCTAGTTAGAGTCCAAATCAAGGGCAAAAGTGTTTGGAAAAGTAGATACGTTGGAGATGTATCAATGCACGAAGCGAAGATGTACACGCATGCATTTATTCCCTTGCACACACATGCGGGTACACAGTGGGACACATTTTTGTAGGTGGATCCACCCCATGTGATAATTTGACGCATGTAAAGTCCTTCACTTCATTGATGGTCAATTAATACAGTGCATGCAAATTGAGTGGACGTGAGGGAGGAAGTAGTTGAGAAAGACATTACTACTCCACTACGTGCATGCGAGTAGTTAAATCATGGGTTGCTACTTCCATTGCCTCCTTTGTATTTTGTGCCAATTTTGGAACATATTTTAAGTAACATAATATTTATGAATGTCATAAAGTGTGGCTCAAAAAAGGGGGGCCAATAAACCAGGACGCAGGCAGCATGATCATTTTTTGCCAGGGCTACTGTTGGTGGCCTTTGTATTTAAATATGGATGGAGTGGAGTAGTATTATCTTTATCTTACTCTCGTAGGGCTCTCCCAGTGCCTAGGCTCGCCTCCCCACCTCGCCCACCGGATCCCGCCATGGAGGATCACGCCATGGATAATCCCTTAGATCCCAGGATCTCGCAGGCTGCCATCTCGCTGCGGCCTGCAACACTGCCGGCTTTTAGCGAAACCCACATGTGTTTTAGAGGGGATACATTGCTCTGGAATCACAGATCGGTGGCGCCAGAGGACATGCCAGGGCTGCGTTTCAGGTGGTGGGCAGCAAGGGAAAATCGGGTCGAGGAAGCGCCGCATCAATTGGAGAGAAGTTCGAAGGAGCTGCGCCTGGCGCAACACAAGGCGGAGGCGCAAGGCGATCTCAGGGGAGAGATGCTGAGGGATGTCAGCATCTGGCAGCGTCGCGTTGATTTCAAGCTAGGGCTAATGGCAGAGATCATATTCACGGATTCAACTACGGAGGAAAGAACGCGCATGCATGCGGAATGGCATGAGCAATCAGTGCAACTCTTCAAATGGGCGGTAGGAGAAGCCAAATCATGGGACTAGCTGCGGCAGCGCCACTAGGCATGCATCGCAGGTGAGGTGAGCGGCCCTCCTTCCCCATCGGCGATGCAGTGACCTACTCGGTTGCTGCTGAAGTGAACTTGTGGCACCATGGCGGTTTGCAACCGTGACAATCACTCCATCTATGTGTATTGTATCCCTTTGAAAATGCTTAGTCGTTTGGAAAAAGATGGTACTTGATTTATCACTAGTTTTTGAATGCTTGGTCGTGACAATCACCCGAAGCCACAACCAGAAGTCTCCATCACGTAATACTTATGGTCGGTCGCACCAATAGACGGTCGGTCGGACCCGCGACACACATCGGCTTGGTCTGACATGTACGACCAGCTACATCAGTGACTTCTGCGACCATATTTGAGCAGTAGTACTTGAAATTTGTGTTCCAGGAAACTCACCGGAAGCCGTTTTGGGCCTCAAAACCAAAACCATCAATTAATCTTTAGCTTGTTCCCATCACATTCCAAAGTGTATAGTATAATTAAGTGCAAACCTGCCCACACCTAGTGCGTATCAAACCTGAACGTGTTCCCACTATGCAGGTTTTAGTACTAGTGCTAGTACTAGGTTATAAAAAGGGGAACTAGTACCTAGCCGAAAATCACTCTACCTCTTCCTCCTCATAAGTATTTCTTGTTCGCCCGTCTTTGTCATGGCCGGTGTGCAGAGCTCTAGGTCGAGAACTACTTGTAACAAGGGAGCGGCAACCAAGGCCGCGGAAAAAAAAGAGGGGGGCCGCCGCCTCGCAGAGACCTCGAAAGATCTCTCATGAGCAGGTGAGGGCTCCCAGGAGCACCCTAGCCACGGAGGCGAGTGCTCCCAGGAGCGCCCTAGCCATGGAGGCGAGTGCTCCCAGGAGCGCCCTAGCCGTGGAGGCGAGGGCTCTCAGGAGCGCCCTAGCCGCGGAGGCGAACATGCCGAGCTGGCGGCGCTAGAGTCGTTATCCCTCAACGACATGCCTGATCAGCTGA
This sequence comes from Triticum dicoccoides, assembly GCF_002162155.2. Taxonomy (NCBI): domain Eukaryota; kingdom Viridiplantae; phylum Streptophyta; class Magnoliopsida; order Poales; family Poaceae; genus Triticum; species Triticum dicoccoides. Next base: position 227,440,131 of record NC_041388.1, on the reverse strand, counting down.
ATAAGCGGGAGGAGTTCATCGACGGCTTGGTGGAGCTGCTAAAGGAGAGCCTCGATGACATGCCCGCTGAGCTCAATGAGCAGGGGAAGTTGACCGCGGGCTTGGTGATGCTGCTGAAGAAGAGCATTTCCTCGGATAAGAAGGCGACTGGAGAAATCATGTAGTTTCAGGAGGACAAGGCGAAGCTCTGCCACGAGCTCGACCTGCTGAAGGAGGAGAACGCCGGCTGGAAGAAGCTGCATGAGAAGAGTAGTTCCTCGATGAAGATGCTGTCGTCCCTCGTCATGGAACAGAAGGAGGAGTTGGCGAAGCTTCGCATCAAGCATCCGGCTGCTGTCAAGGTACGTAATGCGGCGGTGGAACAGATGATGAAGGCTCGCGTCAAGAAATACCGCGTCATGGACAGAATGAAGAAGATGGCGTATGATGACCCACAAGTATAGGGGATCAATTGTAGCTCTTTTCAATAAGTAAGAGTGTCGAACCCAACGAGGAGAAGAAGGAAATGACAAGTAGTTTTCAGTAAGGTAATGTCTGCAAGTGTTGAAATTGTAAGTAGCGTGTAGTTTGATAGCAAGATAATTTGTAACGAGCAAGTAACGATAATAGTTACAAGTATGCAGTAAGGTAGCCCAATCCTTTTGAGGCAAAGGACAGGCCAAAACGGTCTCTTATAATAAGCAAAGCATTCTTTAGGGTACACGGGAATTTCATCTAGTTACTTTCATCATGTTGGTTTGATTTGTGTTTGCTACTTTGATAATTTGATATGTGGGTGGACCGGTGCTTAGGTGTTGTTATCACTTGAACGAACCTCCTACTTATGATTAACCATCCCGCAAGCATCCGCAACTATGAGAAAAGTATTAAGAATAAATTCTAACCATCGCATTAAACTCTAGGATCCAATCGGTCCCTTACGGAATAGTGCATAAACTGGGGTTTAAGTTTCTGTCACTCTCGCAACCCACCATCTATTTACTACTCCACAATGCATTCCCTTAGGCCCAAATATGGTGAAGTGTCATGTAGTCGACGTTCACATGACACCACTAAGGGAATCACAACATACATACTATCAAAATATCGAACACATATCAAATTCACATGATTACTTGCAACATGATTTATCCCGTGACCTCAAGAATGAAGGTAACTACTCACAAACAATAAACATACTCATGATCAGAGGGGTATTAATATGCATAATGGATCTGAATATATAATCTTCCACCAAATAAACCACATAGTAATCAACCACAAGATGTAATCAACACTACTAATCCCGCCTAGCAACAATCTATAGTTCCTGTAACAAGATTGCATACAGGAGATGAACTAGGGTTTGAGATGAGATGGTGTTGGTGAAGATGTTGATGGAGATTTCCCTCCCCAAGATGGGAGAGTTGTTGGTGATGATGATGACGATGATTTCCCCCTCCGGGACGGAAGTTCCCCCAGCAGAATCACTCCGCCGGAGGGCAAAAGTGCTCCTGCCCGAGTTCCGCCTCGAGGCGGCGGTGCTTCATCCTGAAAGTACTCCTCTTATTTTTTTTCTAGGTCAAAACCAGTTATATACAAGAAGATGGGCACCGGAGGTGGGCCAAGGAGGCCACAACCCACTAGGGCGCGCCAGGGGGGCCTGGCACGCCCAGGTGAGTTGTGCCCACCTGGTGGCCCCCCTCTGGTGTTTATTGACTCCAATATTTCTTAAATAATCCATAAAAATCTCCAGAAATTTTTAGCCCATTTGTCGTTGTGCAGAATAGGTGGCCTGACGTAGCTTTTCCAGGTCCAGATTTCCAGCTGCCGGAATTCTCCCTCTTGGTGTGTTCCTTGCAAATTATGAGAGAAAAGGCATTAGAATTACTCCAAAAAGCATTATTAAGGATACAAACATTATAAATAACATTAAGAAAACATGATGCAAAATGGACGTATCAGCGAAGGAGATGCGCAAGGAGATGGAGGGCGTGGGAGGAGATGCGCAATCATAGAAGCATCATGCTAATTATTATAATAGCAACGGCATTAAACATAGGTTTTTATCATAGAACTTTTATCATATACTTCTCATGAATAACTAATAGTTCATCACACAATCGAAGTATAAATAAAAAACTCTATTAGAAACCAACAAACTATGTTCTCAGTCAATTTTCCAACTACAATTCATCATCTTTTCAGGAAGAGTCACTTGTTAGAGCCTTTAGGAAAGTCCACATACTCAACCATCATATAGTCTTCTATTATTGCTAACACTCACCTTGTACCCATGAGCAAAACCTTTCAATCGGACACATAGAAACATAGGGGCTTATAGTTTCGCCTCCCAACATACTCACCTCAAGGGTGATGTCAACAATAATAACTCATGCTATCTATATTGAACTGGACATATGTGCCTAGATCTTTCCTCACCACATGATACTTGTAAAAAGAGAAAAATAAAAGGAATAGAGAGAAAACTTTGACTCTTTGCAAAAAAGTAAAAGATAGGCCCTTCGCAGAGGGAAGCAGAGGTTTCCATGCGCTTATTTGTTTGTATGCTCAATCCCTTAGTGCAAGAGAACGTCATGTTGCATTGCCCCTTAAGATGACAACCTTTATTATGCAGTCTGTCGCTTTTATTATTTGTCATCCAAGTTCGTACAACGCTCAATTTTCTCTTACACTAAATGATCTCACATTTTTAGAAACAATTTTATTACCTTTTTGCACCGATGACAACTTACTTGAGGGATCTTGCTCAATCCCTAGGCAGGTATGGTGGACTCTTGAACAAGATTTGGGTTTAAGGGTTTTTGGATGCACAAGCAGTATCTCTACGTAGTATAGAATTTTTGGCTAGCAAAGATAGGGGGAAAGCATCACATGTTAAAGGATCTATGACAATATGACTTATATGTGAATATAAACAAACATAAACCATTAAGTTGTCTTCCTTGTCCAACATCAACAATTTTGGCATATAATATTTTGATGAGGGCTCACAATCACAAAAGATTTCTAGGATAGTATATCTATATGTGAATCTTCTCTTCCCTTATTAATTCTTTCATGAGTTGCATCATTGACTAATGCTATGTTTGTCAATCTCTAATAAAGTTTTCTTACTTATAATTTTCCTTATGTGGTGCTATCACTTACCATAGGATTAGTATATAATATTTTCATTATCTCTATCCTTTCTTCATTTATTTACTTTCTCTTTTTCTTTCTTCCTTATTTCTTTTCTTTATTTGCAACATGAAAGTAAAGAAAGCAAAAAACTAAAACTAACTTCGTTATACAGCTTGCACAAGATTACAGGGATAGATTACTAGGCAAACTCTCAAAAGGAGAAAGGATTGAACTAAACCTTATTTCATCTAAAAGCAAAAGATTGAACTAAGAAAAACAAAAGCAAAAAGATAGTGGGATGATACGATACCGGGGCACCTCCCCCAAGCTTGGCGGAAGCCAATGGGGTGCCCATACCCGATACTCAATTCTCCTTTTCATGGTGATGGAGATATCCTGTCCTTGGAGGAGCTTGAGAAGGCCAGGGTAGATGGGATCTGACAGAAAACAACAAGGAAAAGAGAACAGAGGATTTCTCCGCGATACAGTGGTCAACAGATTCGGGAAGTATATATAGTTATTTTATCTTGCAGGACAAGTAAATGGTAGAAAAACGGAGTACGGGAGGTGTCCCAGGTGGGCACAACCCACCTGGGCGCGCCAGGCAAGCCTGGCGCGCCCTGGTGTCTTGTGCCCACCAGGGTACGCTTCCTGGGAGTTTCTTTATTTCCACAATTTTAAAATATTCCAATGATGATAAAAAAATATTCTACAGATTTTTCGGAGTTCGTTTACTTACCATATCACGTACCTCCTTACTTTCACGATTCTGAAGTGTTCCCGAAGGACTCTTTTATGTGTTCTTCGTGTGTCAAAGTTTCAATAATATTACTTTCAACATTAATAGGCGTACCTGAGATATAATGCTTTATTCATTTCCCATTGGCAACCTTCGGAATAGTACCTTCAAAATTATTTATTTTGATGGCTCCAGACTGGTAAACCTCCTCAATGACATAGGGGTCTTCCCATTTCGAGAGGAGCTTCCCTGCAAAAAAATCTAAAATGAGAGTTGTACAAAATAACATATTCTCCAACTTTGAACTCACGCTTTTGGATTCTTTTGTCATGCCATCTTTTAACTTTTTCTTCAAATAACTTTGCATTTTCATAGGCCTGGGTTCTCCATTCATCTAATGAGCTTATGTCAAATAACCTCTTTTCACCAGCAAGTTTGAAATCATAATTGATTTCTTTAACTGCCCTATACGCTTTATGTTCTAAATCAAGAGGCAAATGACAAGCTTTTCCATAAACGATTTTATAAGGAGACATACCCATAGGATTTTTATATGTTGTTCTATAAGCCCAAAGTGCATCATCTAATTTCTTAGACCAATTTTTCCTGGACCTATTGACAGTCTTTTGCAAAATTAATTTTATTTCTCTATTGCTAAGTTCAACTTGACCACTAGACTGAGGATGATAGTGTGATGCCATTCTATGGTTAACATCATACTTGGCAAGCATTTTACGGAAAGCACCATGAATAAAGTGTGAACCACCATCAGTCATTAAATATCTAGGGACTCCAAACCTTGGGAAAATAACTTCCTTAGGCATTTTAATAGAGGTGTTGTGTTCTACCCATTTAGTAACATAATCAATAGCAACCAAAATATGTGTATACCCATTAGAGGAAGGAAAAGGTTCCATGTAATCGAACCCCCAAACATCAAATGGTTCAACAGCAACTGAATAAATCATAGGCATTTCTTGACGCTTACCGATATTATCTATTCTTTGACATTCATCACAAGATGAGACATACTTACGAGCATCCTTGAAGAGAGTAGGCCAATAAAATCCAGACTGCAATACCTTGTGAGAAGTTCTATCTCCAGCATGATGCCCTCCATAAGCCTCAGAGTGACATTTCCGTAAGATTTTTCCCTGTTCATACTCAGGTACACAACGTACCATCTACACCTTCTTTATAAAGATGTGGGTCATCCCAAAAGTAATGTCTTAAATCATAAAAGAATTTCTTTTATTTTGTTGATATGTAAAGCTACGTAGTAAATATTTAGAAACAATGTAATTAGCATAGTCAGCATACCAAGGAGTACCCTTAGCAACATTTATTGCAGCTAACTGCTCATCAGGAAAACTATCGTCAATAGGAAGTGGGTCATCAAGCACATTTTCAAGCCTAGACAAGTTATCGGCTACGGGGTTCTCAGCTCCTTTTCTATCAATAATATGCAAATCAATTTCTTCTAACAAGAGAACCCAACGAATAAGTCTAGGTTTAGAATCTTTCTTTTCCATAAGATATTTAATAGAAACATGGTCTCTGTGAACAGTTACATTGGAATCAACAATATAAGGTCTAAACTTATCACAAGCAAACACCACTGCTAAGAATTCTTTTTCAGTAGTAGCATAATTTCTTTGGGCACCGTCTAGAGTTTTACTAGCATAATGAATAACATTCTATTTCTTATCAACTCTTTGTCCTAGGACAACACTAACAGCATAATCACTAGCATCACACATAATTTCAAAAGGCAAGTTCCAGTGAGGTGGTTGAACAATGGGTGCAGAAATCAAGGCTTTCTTGAGTGTTTCAAAGGCTTCCAGACAATCATCATAAAAAACAAAAGGAATGTCCTTTTGCAAGAGATTAGTAAGAGGCCTAGAAATTTTAGAGAAGTCTTTAATAAATCTCCTATAGAAACGAGCATGACCTAGGAAACTATGAATACCTTTGATGTCCTTAGGACATGGAATTTTCTCAATAGCATCAACCTTAGCTTGGTCCACTTCAATACCTCTTTTAGATATTTTATGACCCAAGACAATGCCTTCATTAACCATAAAGTGGCATTTCTCCCAATTCAAGACAAGATTTGTTTGTTCACATCTCTGCAAAACTCGATCAAGATTGCTTAAACAATCATCAAAAGACTTCCCATAAACAAATAAGTCATCCCTGAAAACCTCAACAATCTTTTCACAAAAGTCAGAGAATATAGCAGTCATACATCTTTGAAAGGTAGCAGGTGCATTACATAAACCAAAAGGCATACGTCTATAAGCATAGGTTCCAAAAGGACAAGTAAAAGTGGTCTTTTCTTGATCAGGTTGAGAAACAGGTATTTGTGAAAAGCCAGAATATCCATCAAGGAAGAAAAAGTGTGTGTTCTTAGACAATCTTTCAAGCATTTGATCAATAAAAGGCAAAGGGTAATGATCTTTTCTAGTTGCTTTACTTAATTTTTCTGTAATCAATTACCATTCTATAGCCTGTAACAATTCTTTGTGGAATAAGTCCATTCTTATCATTAGGAACAACAGTTATACCTCCCTTCTTAGGGACACAATGAACCGGACTTACCCATCTACTATTAGCTATTAGATAAATTATACCTGCTTCCAGAAGTTTTAATATTTTCGTTCATACCACCTCTTTCATCTTCGGATTTAACCGACGTTGGGGATCAACAACGGGTTTAGCACCAGGTTCCATATTAATTTTGTGCTGACATAGAGTGGGACTAATTCCCTTTAAATCATCAAGAGTATATCCAATAGCATCCTGGTGCTTCCTTAGAACTTTCAATAATCTTTCTTCTTCATGTTCTGAAAGGTTAGCACTAATAATAATAGGATATATCTTCTTTTCATCAAGATAAGCATATTTCAAAGTGTCTGGCAATTGTTTTAATTCAAACACAGGATCACCCTTAAGTGGGCGAGGACCTCCAAGAGTTTCAATAGGCAAATTGTGCTTAAGCATAGGACGTTGTTCAAAGAAAATATTATCTATTTCATTTCTTTCATGCATATGTAAATCATTCTCATGGTCTAGCAAATATTGTTCTAAAGGATCAGTAGGTGGCACAGCAATAGAAGCAAGACCAATTAATTCATCCTTACTAGGCAATTCTTTTTCATGATGGTTCCTACTAAACTTGAAAAAATTAAACTCATGAGACTTGTCTCCAAAGCTAACACCCACAGTTTGTTTTTGACAATCTACCCTAGCATTAACGGTGTTCAAGAAAGGTATACCAAAGATAATGGGACAAAAGTCATCTTGTGGGGAAGCAAGAACAAGAAAATCGGTAGGGTATTTTATTTTCCCGCACAAGACTTCAACATCTGTAATAATCCCACAAGGTGATATGGTGTCTCTATTTGCAAGTTTAATAGTAACATATATGTCTTCTAACTCTATAGGTGCTATGTCTTACCTATTTTCTTGATATAACTTGTAAGGAATAGCACTCACACTAGCACCCATGTCACATAAACCATGATAACAGTGATCTCCTATTTTAACTGAAATGACAGGCAGTCCAACAACTGGTCTATCTTTATCTCTTTTTCAGGTTTGGCAATTCTAGCAGCTTTTGCACAGAAATAGATAACATTCCCATCCGCATCTTCTTCCAATAGATATTTAACCATAGCAATATTAGGTTCAACTCTAATTTGTTCATCTATTTTAGGTGTTCTAACAGAGCTTTTGTTAATCATAGTTGAAACTTTGGCATGTTCCTTTATCCTAACAGGAAAAGGAGGTTTCTCAAAATAAGCAGTAGGAACAACTGGATCAACATTATAAAGTATAGTTTCTTCTTTAACTGGTACCGGTTCTTTAATTTCTTCTTTAATAGGTGGGTAATACTTAAACCACTTCTCCTTAGGGAGTTCAACATGAGTAGCAAATGATTCACAAAAGGAGGCTACTATCTCAGAGTCAAGTCCATATTTAGTGCTAAACTTTTGAAAAGCATCGGTATCCATAAAAGATTTAACACAATCATACATAAGTTTAATACCTAACTCTTTACCTTCATTGAGTTCCCAATCTTCAGAGTTGCGTTTAATTCTTTCAAAAAGAACCCACCGGAATTCAATAGTCTTCTTCATAAAAGAACCAGCACAAGAAGTATCAAGCATGGTTTGATCAATACAAGAAAGTTGAGCATAAAAATTATGGATAATAATTTCTCTTGAGAGCTCGTGATTGGGGCATGAATATAACATTGACTTAAGCCTCCCCCAAGCTAGAGCGATACTTTCTCCTTCACAAGGCCAAAAATTATAGATATAATTCCAATCACGATGAACTAGATGCATAGGATAAAAAAATTGGTGGAACTCCAATTTCAGACGATTCTAATTCCATGATCCAATATCATCACATAGCCTATACCATGCGAATGCTTTTCCCTTCAAAGATGGGAAAACCTTTCTCATCACCTCATCTCCGGGTAAACCTGCAAGCTTAAACAATCCACAAATTTGGTCCACATATATCAAGTGCATATCAGGATGTTCAGTTCCATCTCCTGCATAAAGATTAGCTAGCAGTTGTTCTATCATACCCGAAGGAATTTCATATTCAATATTTTTAGTAGGTGTTGTAGGTTGAGGGGCAATTAATTGCATTTCCGGACAAGGTGAAGATACCCCGAACATACCCCTCAAAGGATTTTTTCCATAGTAACAAGTGATAATAAATTTCAACACACTATATAAATGTTTCCTTACCGAGTTCCTCTTACCAGAAGCGCTTCACTCCCCGGCAACGTCGCCAAAAAATAGCCTTGATGACCCACAAGTATAGGGGATCAATTGTAGCTCTTTTCAATAAGTAAGAGTGTCGAACCCAACAAGGAGCAGAAGGAAATGACAAGTAGTTTTCAGTAAGGTAATGTCGGCAAGTGCTGAAATTGTACGTAGCGAGTAGTTTGATAGCAAGATAATTTGTAACGAGCAAGTAACGATAATAGTAACAAGTATGTAGCCCAATCCTTTTGAGGCAAAGTACAAGCCAAAATGGTGTCTTATAATAAGCAAAGCGTTCTTGAGGGTACACGGGAATTTTATCTAGTTACTTTCATCATGTTGGTTTGATTTGTGTTCGCTACTTTGATAATTTGATATGTGAGTGGACCTGTGCTTAGGAGCTGTTCTTACTTGAACAAACCTCCTACTTATTATTAACCCTCCCACAAGCATCCACAACTACAAGAAAAGTATTAATAATAAATTCTAACCATGGCATTAAAATCTAGGATCCAATCGGTCCCTTACGGAATAGTGCATAAACTGGGGTTTAAGTTTCTGTCACTCTCGCAACCCACCATCTATTTACTACTCCACAATGCATTCCCTTAGGCCCAAATATGGTGAAGTGTCATGTAGTCGATATTCACATGACACCACTAAAGGAATCACAACATACATACTATCAAAATATCGAACACATATCAAATTCACATGATTACTTGCAACATGATTTATCTCGTGACCTCAAGAACGAAGGTAACTACTCACAAACAACAAACGTGCTCATGATCATAGGGGTATTAATATGCATAATGGATCTGAACATATAATCTTCCACCAAATAAACCATATAGTAAACAACCACAGGATGTAATCAACACTACTAGTCCCCCCCCCTAGCAACAATCTATAGTTCCGGTAACAAAATTGCATATAAGAGATGAACAAGGGTTTGAGATGAGATGGTGTTGGTGAAGATGTTGATGGAGATTTCCCTCCCCAATATGGGAGAGTTGTTGGTGATGATGACGACGATGATTTCCCCCTCCGGGAGGGAAGTTCCCCCGGCAGAATCGCTCCGCCGAAGGGCAAAAGTGCTCCTGCCCAAGTTCCGCCTCGAGGCGGCGGTGCTTCGTCCCGAAAGTCCTCCTCTTATTTTTTCTATGTCAAAACCACTTATATACCAGAAGATGGGCACCGAAGGTGGGCCGAGGAGGCGACAACCCACCAGGGAGCGCTAGGGGGGCCTGGCGCGCCCAGGTGGGGTATGCCCACCTGGTGGGCCCCCTCTAGTGTTTATTGACTCTAATATTTCTTAAAAAATCCTTAAAAATCTCCGTAAAGTTTCAGCCCATTTGGAGTTGTGCAGAATAGGTGGCCTGGCATAGATTTTCCAGGTCCAGATTTCCAGCTGCCGGAATTCTCCCTCTTGGTGTGTTCCTTGCAGATTATGAGAGAAAAGGCATTAGAATTACTCCAAAAAGCATTATTAAGGATAAAAACATTATAAATAACAGTAAGAAAACATGATGCAAAATGGACGTATCAGTGGAGGAGATGCGCAAGGAGATGGAGGGCGTGGAGGCGATGAAGAAGCAGTTACGACTCTGCGGCCAGCAACCCTTCATGTAGTAGAGAGCAGCGCCCAAACTTGTGTGTGCGCCTTCCTTCTTTTTTGGGGGTGATATTCCTTCTTCTTTTGCTCCTGTGATTCTTCTTTTGCTTCAGGTGTTTCGCTGCACGTGTCACGTTCTCTACGAGGCATGAATAGAACAATGCTAACGTTGAGCGGCGCCGTGGGATCAATGACTAGCAAATTAGATCATTTTTATCGCCATAGGGCACTAGGCTGTCGTGTTTCGTGCTTCTCCGTCGTACTAGTACTCTAGTGGAAAACTTGAGTATAGGGCATGGTTCTTTGCTCCTCCTTAGGTCATCGGCAACATTTATACGAGCAATCAAATCACAAGGCCTCGCCTTCCAGCAGTAATGAGCCGTCAAATCACATAGGCCCTCGCCTCTCGTGAAATCGACCAAGCGAGACTGCCCCGCCCTCTAGCCTTTTAAAAAATGTATACTTTTGTACAATAGTAGTATCGATGGATTGCGCCATGGAGCAAAACTAACAAGATGAAATTAAAGAAAAAAGGTGGTACATATATAGAGCGCTTGTTGCCAAATTATGCATATAGTACTATTAAAAAAGCTAGTATGTTCTTAAATGGGGTGCTAAATTCTATGAAAGAAATTAGCATGCCTATTTAATTCTTGGGTTCTTATTATTTATGCCACTAGTTGTGTATCACTACTTAGTTTTGCCATTAGAAGTTACAACTACTCAAAGATGTCGTCCATCCATGAGATGCTTGCTCAAAATGCAATTATATATCTCAAAAATGCCATTGTTCCGTTAGATGTTTGCTCAAAATGCCATTAGACATTGTTATTTTCACGTCAAACCCGTTGACCATGTTATATGACAAAAATAAGCCGATTCTCACAGTGATAAGTGTGGCCCCGCTTGTCAGGAGTAACCGAGTGAATAATTTTACAGGAAAATAAGAACGATGTTGGGATCAAGTAGGCCCCACACTTTATTGTACTGTAATGAGATAGAGGGAGAGCTAACATGTTGGTCCATAGGTATTTATGTCATTATAACATGGCAAAAGAGATTTGAGTCACAATAATGGTGTCCAGCACAACACACCCCCCAAATAAAACTAAGCACCCTGAAATTCTTTGACAACTAAACTGCTGGCTATATGATGTTGGCCATATATATTGTACGTATATAATGTGAAGAAACGAGTGGTAGTACTACCAACTACAAGATGAACTATAAGAAATACTAATATGTACGTACTGAAGAGTTAAACTAACAAGAAGGAACATAACATGGTTCTGCTGGGGGCTCAGGACTACACACCCCTCAAATAAAACTAAGCACCCTGAAATTAAACTACGCAACTAATCCGGTAGACACTGCATTACAACCACATGAGCAACGACACTGCCACCTTACTCGGACTCCTCGTCCACGTGCTTAACTTCATCCTTGTCCCTCTTCCTCTTGGCCAATACTTCTTTACTTGAACCGCACACTTGGTCTCGCTCTTCATCCAACCCTTGTAGATATTGAAACAACGGTAGGCATCCATTGCAGCGTAATTGATGTGGTGTATATCTAGTACATTCCACTGCCATGCATGATGAAACTTGGGCGGAGGTTTCATCAATTTACCGTACGAAGGATCAACCATGGTTGCTGCCAGGGTCAACATTGATGGCTGACGGGAGGACACCAGCACATTCCTCTATAGGTCGAACGAATCGCCTACAACGATGCCTATCCAACGCAGGACTTCTTTGTCGTTCGTAAAGTCTACAGAAACAAATTTGACTTTGCCGCCCCTGAGGAAGTTCTTAAAATCCTCGCACTCAACGTTGGCATGGCATATGTGGTAGACTAAGCACAAGTTATGCATGCAAACTTGGATCACGGCGGGCTTCTTCCTATCTTCCTCCTTTAGATTCTTCCCTTTTCCCAGGACCGTGGTGTACTCAACATCTAGCCCGGTGACCACTCATCATTTGACTTTTCGAACATGCGTCTCAAGCGAGCACGGCATCCTTTCACCGTCGCGGAAGAACGACTGTAGATGACGTCGAACTCATCGCCGGTGATGGTTCTAACCTTATACTCACCGCCGATCATGGAGATTTGGGACGCCATGGATTTGGGAGGAGGGTTAGGATTAGTGGAACTGCCGTAATGTGAAACGACTAGACGACTAGGAGCGAACTGCCGTAATGTTAAAGGACGGCCTGGGATGAGTAGGATCGAACTACTAGCAGTTTTCCGATTGTAAAAATGCTGAGTGGGGCGTGCGAACGGCAGGGTAGTGGGCTTGCCCGATGGATAAATGGATTCATGCACAGTACTATGGGGGGCAATTAGATGTCATTTCTACTATACGTCCAATTAAATGGCTTCATGCATCTGCAAGTTTGCGCACGTCAAGCGTCGGAAACATTACAGGTGATATGAAGCTTTCCATGCTCCCATGATACGGGCTTCCGATAACCCTTGGATCTGAGATCAAACGGTTGCATGGCGTGATTCTAGACCTATGGGTGAATATCCTATCCTAGAGGGTTATTCTGCAAGTTTTCAGCAACTTAGCATGTGAACGCTTGATCTCAGATCCAAGGGCTGCCAGCAGCCCATATCATGGTCGCGCCTACCACGACTGCCGCCTCGCTCGTGCTTTCGCTCCCTTAGAGATTTCACACGATGTGTTAGGCTATCTGATGTTGGCATGTCATACATAGTCATCACTTAGTGCTACCTCTTGAGCACTGCGTTGGTTTTCCCTTGAAGAGGAAAGGGTGATGCAACAAAGTAGTGTAAGTATTTCCCTTAGTTTTTTAGAACCAAGGTATCAATCCAGTAGGAGGCCACACGCAAGTCCCTCGTACCTACACAAACAAATAAGAACCTCGCAACCAATGCGATAAAGGGGATGCCAATCCCTTCACGGTCACTTACGAGAGTGAGATCTGATAGAGATAATAAATATAAGATAAATATTTTTTGTATTTTTATGATATAGATTGAAAGTAAAGATTGCAAAATAAAATAGATTGGAAACTTATATGATAAAATATAGACCCGGGGGCCATAGGTTTCACTAGTGGCTTCTCTCAAGATAGCATAAGTATTATGGTGGGTGAACAAATTACTATCGAGCAATTGATAGAAAAGTGAATAATTATGAGAATATCTAGGCATGATCATGTATATAGGCATCACGTCCGTGACAAGTAGACCGACTCCTGCCTGCATCTACTACTATTACTCCACACATTGACTGATATCCAGCATGCATCTAGAGTATTAAGTTCATAAGAACAGAGTAACGCATTAGGTAAAATGACATGATGTAGAGGGATAAACTCAAGCAATATGATATAAACCCCATCTTTTTATCCTTGATGGAAATAGTACAATACGTGTCGTTTCCCTTTCTGTCACTGGGATCGAGCACCACAAGATTGAACCCAAAGTTAAGCACTTCTCCCATTGCAAGAAAGATCAATCTAGTAGGGCAAACCAAACTGATAATTTAAAGGGACTTGCAAAGATAAGAAATCATACATAAAAGATTTCAGAGAAGAATCAAATATTGTTCATAGATAGACTTGATCATAAACCCACAATTCATCAGATCTCGACAAACACACCGCAAAAAGAGTTACATCGAATAGATCTCCAAGAAGATCGAGGGTAAATTTGTATTGAGATTCAAAGAGAGAGAAGAAGCCATCTAGCTAATAACTATGGACCCGAAGGTCTGAAGTAAACTACTCACACATCACCGGAGGGGCCATGGAGTTGATGTAGAGGCCCTCCGTGATTGATGCCCCCTCCACCGGAGCTCCGGAAAAGGCCCCAAGATGGGATCTCTTGGGTACAAAAGGTTGCCGCTGTGGAAATAGGGTTTCATGGTGCTCCTGGTTATTTTTAGGGTATGTGATTATATATAGGAGGAGGAAGTAGGTCGGTTGAGCCACGAGGGACCCACGAGGGGGGAGGGCACGCCTAGGGGGGTAGGCACGCCCCCTGCCTCGTGGACTCCTTGTTCGTTTCTTGACGTCCACTCCAAGTCCTCTGGATCACGTTTGTTCCAAAAATCACATTCCCGAAGGTTTCATTCCGTTTGGATTCTGTTTGATATTCCTTTTCTGCGAAACACTGAAATAGGCAAAAAAAACAGCAATTTGCATTGGGCCTTGGGTTAATAGGTTAGTCCCAAAAATAATATAGAAGTATAAAATAAAGCCCATTAACATCCAAAACAGATGATATAATAGCATGGAACAATCAAAAATTATAGATACGTTGGAGACGTATCACTTAGTCACTCATACAACAAGGTTAGCTATAAGGTTGGCTATAAGAGTATTTTTTTACTTCTCTCTATCTCTTTCTTCGTAGTATTTACTGCATTTGTCAAGGAGTGACCTCTTCCAATGAAATGGTGCTTAGATGAAAACTAAGGGCATTAAATGGCTTAGCAACTCAAGTCCCCAATGCATAGCTGCTTAGTTTTTTGTTGCTAAGCTTGCTTCACTTAATTAGCTATAGACTCAAAATTGTCTTTTCACCTAGGTACACGCGCTTAGCACCGTTTCTTCCTGAAGTCACCAAACTAGTCTCTCTCTTCTTAATTAAATTGGCACATCAGACTTTATGCCTATGTCGCAGGCTTAGCACCTGTACGAGCGAGTACAATAGTGGGCTATAAGCCCGCTTACATGGCATTTTTGCATATGTGGAGGAGAGAGGCAAGGAAAAAGTGGAGGAGTGGGCTCTCATGCAAGAGCCAGCCTCTACACGTGCTCCTAGACAAAGGAGAGAGATAGAGAGAAAGTGAGAGAAACCTTATAGACAACCCTATTGTAGGACTAATAAATAATACTACTAACTTTTGATGACATGGCATGTTTATATACTCATGCAGCACCAGGAGCTGGCTATACTATTAACCATGCTCTACATGGTGGAGCGTTGGGAGAGGCACCTGTATACCATGGAGGTGGTCAGGAATCGGGAGACTCGCGTCGATCGTAGCACCGCAATTAAAATGATAATGGCAAGTCAAATCACGGGGCCCCACCTGTCCAGCAGTAACTCGCTGTAAAATCACACACCCTACGTTTGCAGCAGCCTTGTCCCTCATCTTCTCACATCTCTGTCAAACCGACTAGGCAGAACTTCCCCGCCTACCGCGTGGGAAAAGCCCCGCCCTCGACTTTTAAATAGTATAATTTTGTATTCATGGATTGCGCCATGTAGCAAAGCCTCAAGAAAACGGCGGTACACACGTATGGAGTATACAACATGCCCATCACGTTCGCGTCGCACCCCAGATAGCCAGTCGGTCTAGCACACCACTCTCTGCATGGAACGTGCGTCATATTGACTTTTCCCCCACATGTGGGACCACAATTGAGAACCGACCATAGGCACACTCCCCGGCCCCGCAAGTCGGGTGAGTTAATAGAAGAGAGAGATGGGCGATAGTACTGGAGCAGTGTTGTACAAACATCGGTGCCTAGACAATCCCTGCATGACACGGAAGATCAGTTCGTCTATGCATGTGAGCAGACTCCAGCAGACGCGGCTGGATTGGCTATCGTCTACATATCATGTAGGCTGTGTTGTACAGGGTTGTAGTTCTGATGAGAAATCTAAAAAACGGTTTCTTGTCATCTCGCAATATTAGGTGTCATGTGCTTCAGATCATTGCGAGGGTTAAACAGCGACAACTGAGTTCCTCCAAGGCGTTGGTCATTGGGGGCACATGCACGAAGACTACTTAGCTTCCATCTAGGTCAGGCCAGCTATGTTAATTAGGACATCTATTGATGGACCCCTTTTCTACGAGTTTATCTTTTTATTTGAGCTTTGATCCTCGTATAGTTTGTCCGTCAGGATTCATGTTGTCTCCTTGGGGCGGTCAGGTTATGGTTTCTTGTC
The DNA here is from genome assembly GCF_002162155.2 of Triticum dicoccoides. NCBI lineage: Eukaryota > Viridiplantae > Streptophyta > Magnoliopsida > Poales > Poaceae > Triticum > Triticum dicoccoides. The sequence continues at coordinate 227,423,936 of NC_041388.1, read as the reverse complement.
ATGTGGCATTTTTTTCGTGTTACATGTTATCTAGTGCTTCAAATCAAAATGACAAAAACTGCGCCTCTAGGGCACGTGCATGAAGACTTCTCGACAGTCATTAACGAGGTCAATCCGGCTCCGGTAGATAAAAGAAAACTACTCCACTATATAGGCAGGAGCCTCCGCGCTTGCTTGCTAGTTTTTCTCTCTTCACACTGTCTCGTCCTATCCATATCTAAACATGATAGCGGTGGCCACACACACTCTCTCTCTCTCTCTGCTCACCGCTGGTCACAGATCCAGCCGGATCCTCTCCATCGGGGAAGGTGAAAAGGTGCAACATTCACGCAGTCGAGCTCGACGACGGCTCTTACCCACTGCCGGCGCGTCCCGATCAATGTGCCTTGTCGTTCTCTCCCATGCACCGTAGGCTAGGGAGGGTCTCCGACCCCTTCTTCCTCGCTGCCATAGTGTGGGCAGATCCGGCCTCCCGCTGCCCACCTAGCGACATCCCGACGACCCTCGGGTATAACTTCCTTCGAAACCAGCCTTGCTCTACTCCCCCAGCTCCTGACGTTGCTGCATTTGTATCTTTTACTATTTCTCAGGCCCCCTCGTCGATAGGATCGATCGGCTGTTCGAAAGCCACCTAAATTTTTACTGTTAAGAGGTAAAACTAGTTCATGCACTCGAATCTAGTACTACTTGGTTCAAACAAGGAAGAAAGAGGGTGGGGGTGGGGGAAAATTTGTTACCTGAATCTAGGACTTGGTCGAAAGAGGAAATAATGGGGGCAAAAAGTAGCAGAGACTAGCTATCCAAATGGTCTCTTGGTCTAATAGGGAAATAAAGGGAAACGCAGTACAAACTCAATATAAACCTGATCTATTGGTTGAAAAAGGAAATAAAGTGGGGACTGGGGGACAAGTCAACAGAGTATGTCCAGCACTAGATTTGCTAGCCTCACATGGTATAAGGTGGCTATACCGAACAAAAATGGGACCAACCCAGATATCATGTTCTGATGTTTGTTGCCCCGAGCCCCTCTTATGTAATGCCACTGGTAAAATGTAGCAGTCACACTGTTAAAAGGAAGGACACGTTAAATCAATGTTGTTTTCAATGTAATGCCTCCAGTAATATGAATCAATGGCACTGTTTTTCATGTCCTGCTAAATTTCCCATTAAGATAAGTTGCTTCTTTTCGTTTAAAATGCAGCTGTCCTGGTCCGCCTACTCTCCCATGCCCAAATATCAACTATGTATCAGCTGTTCATGTCTACTACACAACCTTCTTCTTGTAGACGTTGTTGGTCCTCCAAGTGCAGAGGTTTGTAGGACAGTAGCAAATTTCCCTCAAGTGGATGACCTAAGGTTTATCAATCCGTGGGAGGCGTAGGATGAAGATGGTCTCTCTCAAACAACCCTGCAACCAAATAACAAAGAGTCTCTTGTGTCCCCAACACACCCAATACAATGGTAAATTGCATAGGTGCACTGGTTCAACGAAGAGATGGTGATGCAAGTGCAATATGGATGGTAGATATAGGTTTTTGTAATCTGAAAATATAAAAACAGCAAGGTAGCAAGTGGTAAAAGTGAGCGAAAACGGTATTGCAATGCTAGGAAACAAGGCCTAGGGTTCATACTTTCACTAGTGCAAGTTCTCTCAACAATAATAACATAATTGGATCATATAATTATCCCTCAACATGCAACAAAGAGTCACTCCAAAGTCACTAATAGCGGAGAACAAACGAAGAGATTATGGTAGGGTACGAAACCACCTCAAAGTTATCCTTTATGATCGGTCTATTCAAGAGTCCGTAGTAAAATAACATGAAGCTATTCTTTCCGTTCAATCTATCATAGAGTTCGTACTAGAATAACACCTTAAGACACAAATCAACCAAAACCCTAATGTCACCCAGATACTCCAATGTCACCTCAAGTATCTGTGGGTATGATTATACGATATGCATCACACAATCTCAGATTCATCTATTCAACCAACACAAAGAACTTCAAAGAGTGCCCCAAAGTTTCTACCGGAGAGTCAAGACGAAAACGTGTGCCAACCCCTATGCATAAGTTCATGAGGTCATGGAACTCGCAAGTTGATCACCAAAACATACATCAAGTGGATCACGTGATATCCCATTGTCACCACAGATAAGAACATGCAAGACATACATCATGCGTTCTCAAATCCTTAAAGACTCAATCCGATAAGATAACTTCAAAGGGAAAACTCAATCCACTACAAGAGAGTACATGGGGAGAAACATCATAAGATCCAACTATAATAGCAAAGTTCACGATACACCAAGATCGTGCCAACTCAAGAACACGAGAGAGAGAGAGAGAGATCAAACACATAGCCACTGGTACATACCCTCTGCCCCGAGGGAGAACTACTCCCTCCTCATCATGGAGAGCGCCGGAATGATGAAGATGGCCACCCGAGAGGGATTCCCCCCTCCGGCAGGGTGCCGGAACGGGTCTAGATTGGTTTTCGGTGGCTACGAAGGCTTATGGCGGCGGAACTCCTGATCTATTCTGCTCCTCAATGTTTTTTAGGGTATATGGACATATATAGGAAAAAGAAGTCGGTCAGGGGAGCCACGAGGGGCCCATGAGGGTGGGGGTGCGCCCAGGGGGGTAGGGCGCGCCTCCCTGCCTCGTGGCTTCCTCGAAGCTTCCCTGACGTCTACTCCAAGTCTCCTCGATTGCTTCCGTTCCAAAAATAACTCTCCCGAAGGTTTCATTCCGTTTGGACTCCGTTTGATATTCCTTTTCTTAGAAACACTAAAATAGGCAAGAAAACAGCAATTTGGGTTGGGCCTCGGGTTAATAGGTTAGTCCCACAAATAATATGAAAGTGTTTAGTAAATCCCAAAAACATCCAAAACAGATAATATAATAGCATGAATACTTCATAAATTATAGATATGTTGGAGACGTATCAGCATCCCCAAGCTTTATTCCTGCTCGTCCTCGAGTAGGTAAATGATAAAAGAAATAATTTATGAAGTGTGAATTCTAGCAGGTGCACAAGTTTGATCAATGATAATTTCAATCACCTTTTCTAGCATCATTATATATCATAACAGTAGCTCAACTCATAAAACTTCTCATGATCAAGTAACAAACTATTCACATGTTAAAGTATAGATCATAAACTTTCTTGAAAACTAGCAAACCGTGTTATTAGTCATCAAACAATTACAATTCATCTTATTTTCAGGAAGGGTCTATGTCAGAGCTTTAATTCAGTAAACTTCACATACTCAACTATCATTTAGTCTTTCACAATTGCTAACACTCACGTGATATTTATGGGTTCAAAGTTTTAATCAGACACAGAGAAAGATAGGGGCTTATAGATTCGCCTCCCAACATTTTACCTCAAGGTTAATGTCAACAATAATAATTCATGATGCCTTACATCCAATTGGATATATATATATATATATATATATATATATATATATATATATATATATATATATATATATCAGGATCTTTCCAACACAATGTGCTTGACAAAGGATAAAATGTAAAAAGGAAAGGTGAAGATCACCATGACTCTTGCATAAGGTATAAGACAAGAATAAAATATAGGCCCTTCGCAGAGGGAAGCAGAGGTTGTCATGCGCTTTTATAGTTGGATGCACAAAATCTTAATGTGAAAAAACGTCACTTTATATTGCCACTTGTGATAGGGACCTTTATTATGTGGTCTGTCGCTTTTATTGCTTCCTCATCACAAGATCGTATAAAGCTTATTTTCTCCACACTAATAGATCATACATATTTAGAGAGCAATTTTTATTGCATGCACCGATGACAACTTACTTGAAGGATCTTACTCAATCCATAGGTAGGTATGGTGGACTCTCATGGAAATACTGGTTTAAGGGATGTTTGGAAGCACAAGTAGTATCTCTACTTGGTGCAAAGAATTTCGCTAGCATGAGGGGAAAGGCAAGCTCAACATGTTGATTGATCCATGACAATATACTTTATTTCGGATATAAGAAACGTAACCCATTACGTTGACTTCCTTGTCCAACATTAACCTTTTAGTATGTCATATTTTAATGAGTTATCACAATTACAAAATATGTCCAACATAGTATATTTATATGTGAAATCTCTCTTCCCTCGATATTCTTTCCTGAATTGTTCAAGTGACCAATACAATGTTTGCCAACCTTCAATAAATTTACCACCTCCACTTCTTATATGTGAAGTCATTACTCCCCATGCTATAAGCATATGAAACATATAAAATTTCAGATTTATGATATTCAAATCATTCCACTATTTACTCATAGGATATAAGTGAAGCACACGAGTAAATGACAAACTACTCCAAAAAGATATAAGTGAAGAACAATGAGTAGTTAAATAATTATTTAGCTATATGAAGACTCTCCCAATTAATAATTTTAGATCTTGATATTTTATTCAAACAGCAAGCAAAACAAAATAAAATGACACTCCAAGCAAAACACATATCATGTGGTGAATAAAAATATAGCTCCAAGTAAAGTTACCGATGAGCGAAGAGGAAAGAGGGGATGCCTTCCGGGGCATCCCCAAGCTTAAGCTCTTGGTTGTCCTTGAATATTGCCTTGGGGTGCCTTGGGCATCCCCAATCTTAGTCTCTTGCCACTCCTTATTCCATAATCCATCAAATATTTACCCAAAACTTGAAAACTTCACAACACAAAACTTAACAGAAAACTCATAAGCTCTGTTACTATAAGAAAATAAATCACCACTTAGGTACTGTTGTGAACTCATTCTAAATTCATATTGGTGTGATATCTACTGTATTCCAACTTCTCAATGGTTCCTACCCTCCGATACTACTCATAGATTCATCAAAATAAGCAAACAACACAATGAAAACAGAATCTGTCAAAAACAGAACAGTCTGTAGTAATCTGTAGGTTTCAAATACTTATGGAACCCCCAAAATTCTAAAATAAATTGCTGGACGTGAGGAATTTATATATTAATCATCTTCAAAAATAATTAACTAAATGGCACTCTCCAGTAAAAAAATGGAAGCAAATCTCGTGAGCGCTAAAGTTTCTGTTTTTTACAGCAAGATCTCAAAGACCTTCCCCAAGTCTTCCCAAAGGTTCTACTTGGCACAAACACTAACTAAAACATAAAACCTCATCTGAACAGAGGCTAGATGAATTATTTATTACTAAACAGGAACAAAAATCAAGGAACAAAAATAACAATTGGGTTGCCTCCCAACAAGCGCTTTCGTTTAACGCCCCTAGCTTGGCATGATGATTTCAATGATGCTCACATAAAAGATAAGAATTGAAATATAAAGAGAGCATCATGAAGAATACAATTAGCACATTTAAGCCTAACCCACTTCTTATGCATAGGAATTTTGTGACCAAACAACTTATGGTAACAATAATCAACTAGCATAGGAGGGCAAAACAAGCATAACTTCAAAACTTTAAGCACATAGAGAGGAAACTTGATATTATTGCAATTCCTACAAGCATATGTTCCTCCCTCATAGTAATTTTCAGTAGCATCATGAATGAATTCAACAATATAACCATCACATAAAGCATTCTTTTCATGATCTACAAGCATAGAAATTTTACTACTCTCCACATAAGCAAAATTCTTCCCATTCGGAATAGTGGGAGTAAAATCAACGAAATAACTATCATGTGAGGCATAATCCAATTGAAAATTAAAATCATGATGACAAGTTTCATGGTTATCATTATTCTTAATAGCATACAAGTCATCACAATAATCATCATAGATAGCAACTTCGTTCTCATAATCAATTGGAACCTCTTCCGAAATAGTGGAATCATTACTAAATAAAGTCATGACCTCTCCAAATCCACTTTTATAATTATCACAATAAGATTCAACGTCCTACAAAATAGTGGGATCATTACTTCCTAAAGTTAACACTATTCCAAACCCACTTTCATCAATATAATAATCTTTTATGTGAAATCTCTCTTCCCTCGATATTCTTTCCTGAATTGTTCAAGTGACCAATACAATGTTTGCCAAGCTTCAATAAATTTACCACCTCTACTTCTTATATGTGAAGTCATTACTCCCCATGGGATAAGAATGTGAAACATATAAAATTTCAGATTTATGATATTCAAATCATTCCACTATTTACTCATAGGATATAAGTGAAGCACACAAGTAAATGACAAACTACTCCAAAAAGATATACGTGAAGAACAATGAGTAGTTAAATAATTATTTAGATATATGAAGACTCTCCAATTTAATAATTCAGATCTTGATATTTTATTCAAACATCAAGCAAAACAAAATAAAATGACACTCCAAGCAAAACACATATCATGTGGTGAATAAAAATATAGCTCCAAGTAAAGTTACCGATGAACGAAGAGGAAAGAGGGGATGCCTTCCGGGGCATCCCCAAGCTTAAGCTCTTGGTTGTCCTTGAATATTTCCTTGGGGTGCCTTGGGCATCCCCAAGCTTAGGCTCTTTCCACTCCTTATTCCATACTCCATCGAATATTTACTCAAAACTTGAAAACTTCACAACACAAAACTTAACAGAAAACTCGTAAGCTCCGTTACTATAAGAAAATAAATCACCACTTAGGTACTGTTGTGAACTCATTCTAAATTCATATTGGTGTAATATCTACTGTATTCCAACTTCTCAATGGTTCATACCCTCCGATACTACTCATAGATTCATCAAAATAAGCAAACAACACAATGAAAACAGAATCTGTCAAAAACAGAACAGTCTGTAGTAATCTGTAGGTTTCAAATACTTATGGAACCCCCAAAATTCTAAAATAAATTGCTGGACGTGAGGAATTTATATATTAATCATCTTCAAAAATAATTAACTAAATGGCACTCTCCAGTAAAAAAATGGAAGCAAATCTCGTGAGCGCTAAAGTTTCTGTTTTTTACAGCAAGATCTCAAAGACCTTCCCCAAGTCTTCCCAAAGGTTCTACTTGGCACAAACACTAATTAAAACATAAAACCTCATATGAACAGAGGCTAGATGAATTATTTATTACTAAACAGGAACAAAAATCAAGGAACAAAAATAACAATTGGGTTGCCTCCCAACAAGCGCTATCGTTTAACGCCCCTAGCTTGGCATGATGATTTCAATGATGCTCACATAAAAGATAAGAATTGAAATATAAAGAGAGCATCCTGAAGAATACAATTAGCACATTTAAGCCTAACCCACTTCTTATGCATAGGGATTTTGTGACCAAACAACTTGTGGGAACAATAATCAACTAGCATAGGAGGGCAAAACAAGCATAACTTCAAAACTTTAAGCACATAGAGAGGAAACTTGATATTATTGCAATTCCTACAAGCATATATTCCTCCCTCATAGTAATCTTCAGTAGAATCATGAATGAATTCAACAATATAACCATCACATAAAGCATTCTTTTCATGATCTACAAGCATAGAAATTTTACTACTCTCCACATAAGCAAAATTCTTCCCATTTGGAATAGTGGGAGTAAACTCAACGAAATAACTATCATGTGAGGCATAATCCAATTGAAAATTAAAATCATGATGACAAGTTTCATGGTTATCATTATTTTTAATAGCATACAAGTCATCACAATAATCATCATAGATAGCAACTTCGTTCTCATAATCAATTGGAACCTCTTCCGAAATAGTGGAATCATTACTAAATAAAGTCATGACCTCTCCAAATCCACTTTTATAATTATCACAATAAGATTCAACATCCTCCAAAATAGTGGGATCATTACTTCCTAAAGTTAACACTCTTCCAAACCCACTTTCATCAATATAATCATCATAAATAGGAGGCATGCTATCATCAAAATAAATTTGCTCATCAAAACTTGGGGAACAAAAAATATCATCTTCATCAAACATAGCATCCCCAAGTTTGTGGATTTGCATATCATTAGCGTCATGGATATTCAAAGAATTCATACTAAAAACATTGCAATCATTATCATCATCCAAATATTTAGTGCCAAACATTCTAATGCATTCTTCTTCTAACACTTAGGCACAATTATCGAAATCCTTATTTTCATGAAAGACATTAAAAAGATGAAGCATATGAGGTATCCTCAATTACATTTTTTAAAATTTTCTATTATAAACTAAACTAGTGATAAACAAGAAACTAAAAGATTCTATTGCAAGATCTAAAGATATACCTTCAAGCGCTAACCACCCCGGCAACGGCGCCAGAAAAGAACTTGATGTCTACTACGCAACCTTCTTCTTGTAGACGTTGTTGGGCCTCCAAGTGCAGAGGTTTGTAGGACAGTAGCAAATTTCCCTCAAATGGATGACCTAAGGTTTATCAATCCGTGGGAGGCGTAGGATGAAGATGGTCTCTCTCAAACAACCCTGAAACCAAATAACAAGGAGTCTCTTGTGTCCCCAACACACCCAATACAATGGTAAATTGTATAGGTGCACCAGTTCGGCGAAGAGATGGTGATACAAGTGCAATATGGATGCTAGATATAGGTTTTTGTAATCTGAAAATATAAAAACAACAAGGTAGCAAGTGGTAAAAGTGAGCGAAAACGGTATTGCAATGTTAGGAAACAAGGCCTAGGGTTCATACTTTCACTAGTGCAAGTTCTCTCGACAATAATAACATAATTGGATCATATAACTATCCCTCAACATGCAACAAAGAGTCACTCCAAAGTCACTAATAGCGGAGAACAAATGAAGAGATTATGGTAGGGTACGAAACCACCTCAAAGTTATCCTTTCTGATCGATCTATTCAAGAGTCCGTAGTAAAATAACATGAAGCTGTTCTTTCCGTTCGATCTATCATAGAGTTCGTACTAGAATAACATCGTAAGACACAAATCAACCAAAACCCTAATGTGACCCAGATACTCCAATGTCACCTCAAGTATCCATGGGTATGATTATACGATATGCATCATACAATCTCAGATTCATCTATTCAACCAACACAAAGAACTTCAAAGAGTGCTCCAAAGTTTCTATCGGAGAGTCAAGACGAAAACGTGTGCCAACCCCTATGCATAAGTTCACGAGGTTACGGAACTCGCAAGTTGATCACCAAAACATACATCAAATGGATCACGTGATATCCCATTGTCACCACAGATAAGCACATGCAAGACATACATCAAGTGTTCTCAAATCCTTAAAGACTCAATCCGATAAGATAACTTCAAAAGGAAAACTCAATCCATTACAAGAGAGTAGAGGGGGAGAAACATCATAAGATCCAACTATAATAGCAAAGCTCGCGATACATCAAGATCGTGCGAACTCAAGAACACGAGAGAGGGAGAGAGATATAGAGAGAGAGAGAGAGATCAAACACATAGCTACTGGTACATACCCTCTGCCCCGAGGGAGAACTACTCCCTCCTCGGCATGGAGAGCGCCGAGATGATGAAGATGGCCACCAGACAGGGATTCCCCCCTCCGACAGGGTGCCGGAACGGGTCTAGATTGGTTTTCAGTGGCTACGGAGGCTTCTGGCGGCGGAACTCCCGATCTATTCTGCTCCTCGATTTTTTTAGGGTATATGGACATATATAGGTGAAAGAAGTCAGTCAGGGGAGCCACGAGGGGCCCACAAGAGTGGGGGCGCGCCTAGGGGGTAGGGCGCGCCTCCCTGCCTCGTGGCTTCCTCAAAGCTTCCCTGACGTCTACTCCAAGTCTCCTGGATTGCTTCTGTTCCAAAAATAACTCTCCCTAAGGTTTCATTCCGTTTGGACTCCGTTTGATATTCCTTTTCTTCGAAACGCTGAAATAGGCAAGAAAACAACAATTTGGGCTGGGCCTCGGGTTAATAGGTTAGTCCCAAAAATAATATAAAAGTGTTTAGTAAAGCCCATAAACATCCAAAACAGATAATATAATAGCATGAATATTTCATAAATTATAGATATGTTGGAGACGTATCAGCTGTTAATGTAATGTTGCTAGTAAAATGAAGCAATGGCACCATTAAAGTAATGTCGTTTTTAATGGTTGTCATAGTTAATCCTAATGCCCACACTAATATCTAGCAATGCTGCTGCTTTAGAAACTCCTACTGTCCTTGTAGGATTGCCATTCAGATAAGGAACATGCTTCTTTTCATTTGATGTATGTTTCTTCACTTGTTAGTCACCCTCCTTTCCACCTTTTTTGTGCAAACAGAGATATACATTTCACGCTTGATCTTAGTTGAACTGCACAAATGATATCCAAATTATAGTTGAACATTCCACGAGCTTCACAACCAACCTTGATGTTGCTCAATTTTATTGCAACTAATGAAGAAGAAGCTCTGTGGGTTTCGTTTTCTGATGGAAATGGAACCGGGGCTGGAGCCCTTTTCTTAAAAAAATGAAGAAGAAGCTGCTAGCTCATGTGATATTGCTTCATTTCAGGTGAACTGCACAAAAAGGTCCGATGAATTGAATCATCCATGTTGGTGACTGGTGTCATCCCATCAACGATGGCATTGACTGTAGATATGGTTCCCATCACGAGGTATGTTCCTTTTTGGTCCGACCATTTGCCAAAGATCCTGCATGTTGGGTGCTCTTGTGCTACTGTTTTGGCACTGCCATGATAAAGTAGTAATGTTATTATTTTTCACCTTAATCTAGTGGCACTAGTAATTTGAGGCAATGTTTTGGCATCACTGGTGCCATTGTCTTTTATATATCGAAATAGGGGGTTTCCTCTGATTTCATTAAAGAAACCCAACCATAGAGAACCATTATCCGACAATATCTCAGTGTAAATGGGCAGTTATGCAAGTACTACTAGAATGGACTGAGTACTAGCAGGAGACAAGTTCGCCACATAAGCTAGGCAGGTAGGGGGATGCAACACCAGTTCGACCAAGTTTGGATTACAACCCAAATGCTACCATAGAAACATTAGGGGGGAAGATAGGGACTGAAAGAGCCAGCTTTAGCATCCTAGTCTAAGCACCCCCGGCCTCCATCCTTGCGACACACGGTACACCTCACTTGCCACCTACTCAACCCTAGTGCCACTAATAAAATGAAGTAATAATACAGTTAAAATAGAGCGAGTGTCCTCTCTATCATTTCATTTCCAATGTAGATAAAGAAAGTGCTTCTCTTTGTCAGTGTATGTTTCATCAACTAGTCCCATTGTTAATGTTTAAGCGTTCTGCAAACTGGGGTGCTTAATTTTAGTTGATCTGCACAAAAATAGAGATTGGAATGTCTCAAGGCCCCTCCTTGTACTACCGCTGTACACTAATGTTCATCACTGGCAGAAGGTGTATCGGGGAGAATTGGGTCGATTTCTAGTATGAGGCCTACCGTATGAGGCATCGCAGGGCCCATCTCGCCCTTGTAGCATGGCATACTATGATACTATCGCAATATTTTCTTCTATTTATTAGTGTATGTTTCATCAACTAGTGCCACTATAATGTAATCACGCTTTTTCATTATCTGTGCAAACAGGGTTATTCTGCTGCATTTTGGGGGAACTGCACAAATGTACAGATGGAACCGGAATATATGCAGAGTGAGAGGTGTGCCAAGTAAAAATTACCTACACCAACCATGCTCCATGCACGCATTTGCATCCACCACCACCAGTGGGATGTGTGGCGCTCTCTGTGGACGGATCTTTCTCGGTAGCAAATCCTCTAACCAAATACTAGTAGCTTATATTGGCAGTTTTCTAGGGAGTACTTTTTTCTGAAAGAGGCACCAATCTATTTTTCTTTATTTGTACACAGTGTCACAACTTTGACCCAAAGGTCCAGAGCTATTTTAGGTTGATTGGCGTAGTACACGAAGACTGATTGTAAGCATGATTTTCATTAGCCATCACATTGATTGTAAGCATGAGCAGATGGAAGATTAGGTTAGTGCGAAGCTTACCTTAAATCCTACCGCTGCTGTTTAAACAAGGCGAGCGTCGAGGGAACCATGGAGAACGGCGGGGAAGCGATGTCGCGCCATCCGGCCTCCTCTTGTGGTGGGAGAACGAATACTCATGTGGCTCCGGCTGGCTCTACACCCTCACGAACGGCACACCGTACTCGATCGATTTGTTATCCTTTGGATGCTCAACCTTCGACCTGTACGCCCACCACGTCCACCTGACTTTCGCCTCAGGCGAATCAGTCTGCTCCATCGCCTAGAGGAGATACTCGATGAACTTGAAGGACTGTGGCGTGACTGCCGCCGAGGAGTACATCGCCGCCCTCATCGCCGTCGTCTCCCTCTTTCGGATACATTGCCACATGGCTCTCACCGTCCTCGAAATATCCCACTCATTGTCAAATCAAGTAAGGATCTCCTTCAACCTGGCTAACTTTGCATGGTCGCCACCGGCGATCTGCCCGATTCGCTGCTGCATCCTCTCCATAGATGTCCTTCTGAGAGGTCCGGTACTAGCTTTGGAAGATGGGAGGAGAGACGGTGGTCTTGCAATAGAGAAGAGGGAGAGGCGAGACGATGGTTTTGCAATGGAGAAGATGGAGAGGAGAGGGGGTGGTTTTGCAATGGAGAAGAGGGAGAGGCGAGACGGTGGTTTTGGAATGGAGATGATGGAGAGGAGAGGAGGTGGTTTTGCAATGGAGAACAGGGAGAGGAGCATGCGGTAGCGATTTAGGATTGGACGAGAGGACCGGTGCGCTGTGACTGGATGAAAATCAAAATCAATTTACCCTTCAATTAAGAAAGTGACCCCACATTAACTAGTCTCCCTTTTATTCTGGGTCATAATTGACCATGATTTTCACAAATAAAATATATGTTATATGTTGCAAAAATAATATGATTTGAAAGTACATTCAGATACGAACCAAATGATACAATTTTTGGTGACATGCATTCACATTTTGCTTGTCAGATACAGTACATGGTCAAACTTTGACCCAAAATACGCAAAAAATACTTCCAAGCCCAGCGCTGCTCCTCTCCTCTTAAACCACTGCCACTCCTCTCTTGTTCCAATCTAAATCCAGCGCCGCTCCTCTCCTCTTCCATTTCAAAACCACCGCCCTCCTCTCCTGTTCCAATCCAAAACCAGTGTCTCTCCTCTCCCGTTCTAATCCAAAACCAGTGCCGCTCCTCTCCTCTTCCATTCAAAAACCACCGCCGGCGAGTGAAGGTGTTGTGGATAAGTAGATCGATGGAGGAGTACAACCGATATGTGAGGATCGCAGACAGCGACCCTGTGAAGCTAGCTAGGATGTTGGATATACAGTCTTGGTTTGACAACAAGGACCAACTAGCGGCGACATCCATGGCCAAATATCTGCAATAGAGCAAAAAGGTGGCGATATTGCCGAAGGGAGTCGCGTCGGAGTACATAGAGTTGCTCCTCTGGGCCATGGGGCAAACAGATTCACCGAATCCGATCATGAGGCAGCGGTGGTGGAAGTATCGATCCCAGATGGAGCATCCACCAGAGATTGAAGGATCGAGCATCTACAGGGTGTCGTCTGTGAGGGTGCCGTGCAAGAGCGAGCCGATGGAGTCTTTGTCGACCGAACCCAACTGCAAGAGGAGAAAAGCAGTTGGCCCGACGATGCTTTCCCGCCATCCTCTCCCTCGCCGTTCACATCATTTCACGGGGCGGTTGTCTGCCGTAGAGGAATAGGAGGGGATTGCCCCCCAGCCCAATAGTCGGTCAGGTTGTGCAGGAGGAGCTTAGGGTTGTCAGTATTTGTAGGTTGTGAATTTTGTTTTGTGTTGTGTATTTTGAGAGTATTTTCATATATGAATGTCTTTCGAGTTCTATATTTGCAGTATTGAGCATATGAAGTATTTTATGAATTCTACAGATCTATTTTTAGCACTTGAAAATGTAGTTTCATAGGAGTATAAAAGCGCGAACAATGTGATTCTCAGAGAAGAAACGACAAGTTTTAGTTTCAGATAAGAAACTGCAAGTTTCAGAGGTAGAGCATTTATATTAACACGCCCTTTTCAAACAAGGATAACATCATGTTGGAAGTTTTATTCGTGGTTGAAAATGGAACTATCAGCCAGTTAACATCATCCTGATCAACATTCATGCATGGCACATCTTCATATGATGCACAGTCAAAAAGATATGCTATTTTCAAAATGCCCACACAATGTCGAGTGTGTGAAAATAGAGAAAACGAGGGACAAAATTTTTGCAAGTGTTGGATGTGGTGTGCGTAGATGACAATGGGGACCCACATGTCAATAATGGCAGAGGCAAAAAAATTTGGAGATATTTTCCCTGCATAAGGTGGAATCGAACCAGGGCGAAACAGCGGTCGGGTAGTGTCACTTGGCCACCGGGCTAGTTCAGTAGTTTCGGTAGAAATAAGGCACCACCTCCGGTGGTTCTTTCTCATGCCTTTGTGCGCTCGCCGCGGCGCCGCTGTCTACCATTGTGAACATGCTGAACAAACAAGAGGAATCTAGAGAGGACTGTATGTGGAGAGGTGGACAGTCAGGACCCACCAGGTCTATGGCCATACGCAAGCAAGTGCCTTGTTGAAAAATACTTCCTCCCAATGCTATACTGGCATTGGGGCCCACGAGTTTGTCAACATAGTTACATTTTTGAGGTACTTCAACGTATTTACTAAAGGAGATAAATTTACAACGAAGCCGAGGAGCTGGCAGGTAGCATTTATTATCAATGGGGCAGCAAGTATCAGCTGGGTCGTGGGCTGCCCCGTCCAAGCTTTCTTTTTTAACATGCGCAGCCAACGACATGTGGTTTGTATTTTCTTAAGGGCCGTCATGTATCGGCCGGCCTATGGACCTCCCCATCCGAGGTTTTATTTTACCTGAAATATCGGCAGCCCAACTTATGTATTTTTTTGAAGAAAACGCAGAGGTCTATTCTATTTTTCTATATAAGAATAGGAACGCCAGGTCCAACTTATGTTTCCCTTCTAACTATATTATATATATTTAAATTATTTTATATGTTATTATATATTATTGTTATTGTCATCATATATTTAACAGATACTTACATATATAAGAAAACAATATCCCACATCTTATAAACGTATAAAAATAATTTTTTTAACAATAAAATCCGGGATTTTTTGCATTAAGGCAACGAAACTCCTGGTGATTGTGTACAAAAGCTTGGTAAGATTTAAGGACCAGTGTAATAATAAATCACTTATTATTTAAATATATTTATAACAAAATGCTCAGCCCCTGTTTATTTTTTGTTAACATTGCTGCGCCCAACCCGACATTATAATTAGAACCAGCCTAGCAAAATTGTCTATTTCGAGAAAGTGCAAATCGCCTGTAATTTTTTAGGAAAAAAATAAATGGGCCGCATGGACGCTACATTATTTATTCAGCCAGCCCAGCAAATTCGTGTATTTTAAGAAATTGAAAATGGGCTATAGTTTTAAAAAATGGGCCGCATGGACGCTACATTATTTGTTCACCCAGCCCATCAAATGGACTGTAATTCTCAAAAAAAGATCAAATGGACTGTAAATTCTGAAAAATGGGTTGAATATGTGTCACATTTTTGGATGCTGAAATGTGGGTCAATAGGTCGAAGCCAACGCAAGTCGTTGTGAACTTAGTCAGCAAATGATTCTAACATCGTTAGCCATTGGATTTACATCCAACAACCGGCATCCATCTTCAATCTATCGTTTTCTTCCTCCAGCGTCGCCGGGACCACTTGCTCCTGCCTCCTGCTGCTAGCAGCTCTGCTTAGCATGCTTCCCTATGAAGCGCTACCCCACCGTCGGCCAGGCCATCCCTCCACCCCTCCACACCTCATGTTCTTCTCCACCGACCGTCGAACCACGCCGCACCAGAACCAGTTAACCCTCATACACCTCTCCGGCTACGACTCCACTCCCGCGTCTTCCCATCTCTGGCTCGTTGCTGTCCAAGGCCTCGCCCTCGTCCACCACCTTGGATGCGCTCGGTGCGACGTGGTCAAAACACACAAAAATTAATACTCCCCCTGCTAGCTGAGACCCACCATAGTGGGAGGCTGACTTGTGGGCCTACTAAGTTGACGGGGATGGGGGGCTTTGTCAACTTAGTCAATACGAATGATTCTAGCTCCAATTACCGTACGATGTCCATCCAACGACCATAGTGCTTCTTCAACCTATGGTCTTCTTGCTCCAACCGCCCAAACCAGCACCGGTCGTGTCGCCTGCTCCTGCCTCCTGTGGTCGGCTGTGCTGCCGCAGAGGCCTCACCGCCCCCCTACTACTCTCACCGCTGGCCAAGCCATCCCTCTACTCACCCACACCCCATGTTATTCTGCGGCGACGACAGCCTCACACTGCAGCCGAACCAGTGAATCGTCATACTCCTCTCCGCGTGGGCATCCACTACCGCGTCTCCCCCTGCTCCGCGTCGTCACCTTCCTAGGCCTCGCCATCGTTCACCGCCTTGGTGCTCTCGGCGCAGCGTGGTCAATGTGGTCAAGGAACGACTTCCATCGGAAGAGTACTATACGTGGAGAGGCTGACAGATGGGTCCACGGCCACAGCAAGGAAGTGCCTCCTTATTACGCGCAAAATAATGATTCCTCCACCTGATAGCAGGGACCCACCGGATGGGCCACCATATTTCATGGAAAAATGTTTCCCCCTGACTGCTGGGACCCACTAGCTACATCTTCGCATGCAAGGAAGTGCCTCCATATCCTCCCTAATAGTTGGGACCCACCTGGTCGAAGCGTACGTAGCGTTGTCATTCTGGTCGCGAACGTGTACATACATACTGGTCGATCGGTCTGTCTGCAGGCTGCAGCGATGAACCGTCGCCGAGTAAGGAAGGGCACGTGTCATAGTAGAGGCGCGCACGTAGCATGTACACGTACGTCCAGCTAGGGTGCAAGAAAGTAAATATGGGCACATACGTACATACGGGCGGGGTCTCGAACGCCTACTCGCATATACGTACGGCCAGGGCTCGTGTGCATGGAGAGCAGCGATGGCATCCTGTTCATCGACAGCCAACCGGCTGGGGCGGAACGGAGAAATAGCGTCGTCGTGTTCATCGGGAGGCAACGGAATGCGTCGTGTTCATTGGGAGCCAACCGGCTTGGACGGAATAGCCAATCGAAACAAGGCCTGGCGTACCGCAGAACGGAGGAAACGACCTTGTGTTCGACCACCTATGGTCGAAATGGGATCCTGTTCACCGGGAGGGGTGTGGCGTACCGCAAAATAGAGGAAACGGACTTGTGTCCGAGTACCTACGGTCGAAACGGGGTCCGGTTGATCGGGAGGGGTGTGGCGTACCGCAAAAAGGAGGAAACGAACTTGTGTTGGAGCGCTACGGTCGAAACGGGATCCTGTTCACCTGGAGGGGTGTGGCGTACTGCAAAATAGAGGAAACGGACATGTGTCCGAGTGCCTACGGTCCAAACAGGGTCCTGTTGATCGGGAGGGGTGTGGCGTACCGCAAAACGGAGGAAACGGACTTGTGTTGGAGCGCTACGGTCGAAACGGGAGTCCTATTCATCGGGAGGGGTGTGGTGTACCGCAAAATGGGACTCCACGGGCTACTGTTCATCTCCATTGTCGATCTCATGCAGCCTCCACGGGCTACTAATCATCCACCGTCGACCTCCTTCAGCCTCCACCTGCGACTGTTCATCCACGGGTTCCTGTTCATCCAGCCTCCACCGCTCCTCCACCGGTGACTATTCAACCAGCTCTCTGCACGGGGTCCTACTCAACCACCCCTCCACGAGCTACTGTTCATCCAGCCCTCCACTGTCTACTGTTCAACCAGCCCTCCACGGGGTCCTGTTCATCCAGCCCTCCACGGGGTCCTGTTCATCCACCCCCAACCGGCTCGATCGATCGGGGTCCTGTTCATCCAGCGGCAACAGCCTCTACTATCACGGGGTCCTGTTCATCCAACCCCCCACCAGGAACTGTTCATCCAACCCCCCAACAACACTCACTATTCATCAAGATATAGCAGGTTCGATCGGCTTTAGTTAGCAGCATGTAACACCCTGGATGTAACTTTCCCAATTTGTACTCCAACTCTTGCCGTTTCCGGCGTTAAGTTATATTTATTTCCTCGGGTTCGGGTTCTTTGTCTCCGTGTGTTGTTGTCATTGTCATGCATCTCATATCATGTCATCATGTGCATTGCATTTGCATACGTGTTCGTCTCATGCATTCGAGCATTTTCCCCGTTGTCCGTTTTGCATTCCGGCGCTTCGTTCTCCTCCGGTGGTCATTTCTAGCTTTCTTTCGTGTATGGGGATTAAACATTTCTGGATTGGACCGAGACTTGCCAAGCGGCCTTGGTTTACTACCGGTAGACCGCGTGTCAAGTTTCGTATCATTTGGACTTCGTTTGATACTCCAACGGTTAACCGAGGGACCGAAAAGGCCTCGTGTGTGTTGCAGCCCAACACCCCTCCAATTTGGCCCAAAACCCATCTAACTCTGCTCCATCATCTAGAGCATTCGATCACGATCGCATGGCCGAAAACCGCACCTCATTTGGACTCTCCTAGCTCCTCCTATGCCTATTTATACCCCCTCCCCGAAAAATCCGGATCCCCTCGTCCTCAAACCCTAAAAATCCGTCTCCGTCGCCGCCGGACGTGTCCGGGGGAGCCGGACAACGTCCGCCCATCACCGCCGCCAACCGCCGGCCGCCACCTGTCTGCGCCCCGCGCCCACTTACCCGCCAGCCCGCCGGGCCCGCCTCCGGCCCCCGCGGCCCAAAGGCCTCCGCCGCCCGCGCCCGATCT
>NC_041388.1:227395199-227404643 GCF_002162155.2 Triticum dicoccoides | reverse complement strand
CGCGTCCGCGCCCGTCGCCACCAACCGCCGCCGCCCCGCCGGCCGGATCCGGCGAGATCCGGCCCGGGAGCACCTCGCCGCCGTCATCCCGCTCCGGCGAGCTCCAGCCCCGCCGTGAACAGTGCCCGCCGCCGCCTCGGTTCGCGCGCCGGTCGAACCCTAGATCTGAGGGCTGTTTTTTTTTTCTAAGTCCCTGATATTTTCAGTCCAAGTGCTCATGTTCATGACCTCGTAACTTTGCATCCGTAGCTCCGATTCATGCATATAGCATATCAAAATGTTCATCTCAGAGAGTACATCACTTCATTCCATTGCGTCATTTTCATTTGAGTTCATCTTGATGCCCGATATGCTGTTAGAAGAGGGATACTTGAGATAATTGTCAGATCTGCTATTCCATTTAGGTTTTTGTCATTTTTTGCCATGATTATTGTGTGCATGCTATGCCCTGATGCTCTACATGTGTTTTGTTAAGGGTCTTGTCATCTTTTCAGAGGTGCAACCCATGTATTTTTGTGATGTGTGTGGTGACTAGTGCAAGCTTGCAAAGTGGTGCACTTGCTAATTCTGTTTTCAGGGACTTAGTAATTTCACTAAGTCCTTGACCTGTTTATCTCATGATGCCATATGTTCATGTTGTTTTCTAGTGATCCGTGCCTTTTTTGAGGATGATAAGTAAGGATGTTTTGTTAATATTGTAGTGCTCTATCCATCCATGTATTTGTTTGTAATTATGGAGCACCCTAACTTGAGTCAATCGAGCTCTACTTTTGCTACTTCGTGAATCTGGGCAGATTGTCAACTTGTTTGCAATTTTGCCGGTGATGTTGTAGTTGATCCGTGCATGATATGCTATTGTTCTTGCCATGTCTAGCTTGCATTTTGTGCCTTCTTGATGGATGCATGCTTGTCTTGCCATGACTTGCACCATAGTGAGTGCATCGAGCTCGTAAACATGCCTACTTGAGTTATATTTCAGCATGTGTCAGTTTTTCACTAAGTTTGAAAACTGATTATGTTTTTGCTATGTTCAAATGCTTGCAATTGTATTTTCTGATCCCTTTTGGCTCAAGGTCACTAAGGGACTTTTGTTAAGCTCTTTGAGTAGCTCCATGCCATGCTTTACTTTGTCATGATCAGGTCCTGTAGTATGTAGTTTTGTTGCTCCGAAGAGTGCTACCTGATCTGAAATTTCAGACAAGTGTTAATTTCACTAAGTCTGAAATCTGTTTGTCATATGCATTTTTGCCATACTTGTTTAACCCTGTTAATGGATGAATTGGCCGTAGCTCAGTGCTAGACTTTTGTTAAGCATCTTGTGTGCATCCCTGCCATGTATTTTGTTGTCATGTTTGGGTGCTGTAGCATGTTCATCTCGTTGCATTTAGATGGCTACTTGCTGTAAATCGCAGACCGATGTCATTTTTGAATCGCTTGCCATTTCCAAACCATAACTCCGATTCCGGCGTTCTTTATATTGTTTTCAAGCGATTTCATCTCATTTTTCCATTGGCATACTTGGATTTCCATGTTGAGGCCAGGTTCATGCAATTCCTGTCATATCTTGCATTTTGCATCCCGCATCGCATCCCGCATAGCATATCATCTTTGCATTGTGTTGTTTGAGTTTGCACGTGGTTGATTGTATCCTTGTTGCTTGTTTGTCTTGTTTGGGTAGATCCGGGAGACGAGTTTTCTAACGAGGAGACCGTTGAGTTTGCTTTTGAGGATCCAGTCAACTCTGACAACTGTGCAGGCAAGATGATCATACCCTCAAAATCACTACTATCTTTGCTTTGCTAGATGCTCGCTCTTTTGCTATGCCATTGCTATGATGCCTACCACTTGCTTTCAAGCCTCCCAAATTGCCATGTCAAACCTCTAACCCACCATTGTCCTAGCAAACCGTTGATTGGCTATGTTACCGCTTTGCTCAGCCCCTCTTATAGCGTTGCTAGTTGCACGTGAAGATTGGGGGCCGTTCCTTGTTGGAACCTTTATTTACTTGTTGGGATATCATTATATTGCCATGTTATCTTAATGCATCTATATACTTGGTAAAGGGTGGAAGGCTCGGCCTCTCGCCTAGTGTTTTGTTCCACTCTTGCCGCCCTAGTTTCTGTCATATCGGTGTTATGTTTCCGGATTTTTGCGTTCCTTACGCGGTTGGGTTATAATGGGAACCCCTTGATAGTTCACCTTGATTAAAGCTTTTCCAGCATCGCCCAACCTTGGTTTTACCATTTGCCACCTAGCCTTTTCTTTCCCTTGGGTTCTGCAGACTCAAGGGTCATCATTATTTTAACCCCCCGGGCCAGTGCTCCTCTGAGTGTTGGTCCAAACTGTCAGCCGCCGGTGGCTACCAGGGGCAACTCTGGGCTGGCCTACCGGAAGTTTAGACAATCTGAGTGTTCCCTGAGAAAGAGATATGTGCAGCTCCTATCAGGATTTGTCGGCACATTCGGGCGGTGTTGCTGGTCTTGTTTTAACCTGTCGAAGTGTCTTGAAGAACCGAGATACCGAGTCTGATCGGAACGTCTTGGGAGGAGGTCTATTCCTTCGTTGACCGTGAGAGCTTGTCATGGGCTAAGTTGGGACTCCCCCGCAGGGATTGAACTTTCAAAAGTCGTGCCCGCGGTTATGGGCAGATGGGAATTTGTTAATGTCCGGTTGTAGATAACTTGAACCTTAATCAATTAAAATGAATCAACTGAGTGTGTTACCGTGATGGCCTCTTCTCGGCGGAGTCCGGGAAGTGGACACGGTGTTGGAGTAATGCTTGCGCATGTTGCTCTCTAGTTTCTCACTCGTGCTTTGCCTCCTCCTCTCGCTCTCTTTTGCGAATAAGTTTGCCACCATATTTGCTAGTCGCTTGCTGCAGCTCCACTTATTTACCTTGTCTTACCTATAAGCTTAAATAGTCTTGATCGCGAGGGTGCGAGCTTGCTGAGTCCCTGTGGCTCACAGATTACTATTACACCAGATGCAGGGCCTGATGATTCCGCTCCAGGAGACGCATATGAGCTCAAGTGGGAGTTCAACGAGGACTCTCAACGTTACTATGTTTCCTTTCTCGATGATCAGTAGTGGTGCCCAGTTGGGGGTGATTGGGACCATGTCGCTTGTTGGGTTATCTTTTATTTTGGCGCCGTAGTCGGGCCATCAGTGTTTGGTTGATGTAATGTTATTTATGTACTTGATTGACGTGGCGAGTGTAAGCCAACTATGTTATCTCCCCTTTATTAGTTATATTACATGGGATGTTGTGAAGATTGCCTAACTTGCGACATATGCCTTCAATGCGATTATGTCTCTAAGTCGTGCCTCGACATGTGGGAGCTATAGTCGCATCGAGGGTGTTACAAGTTGGTAATCAGAGCCTTCCTTGACCTTAGGAGCCCCATTGCTTGATCGTTTTTAGCGGCCGAGTTGTGTCTAGAAAAATGTTTTGAGTCTTTTAGGAATTATATATCAAAGAGCTTAGGAATTCTTTTTACTTCCGAGTCTCCTCATCGCTCTGGTAAGGCATCCTAACGTAGAGTTTTGACTATTCTCTTCTCAAATTTCACTAAAAAAAATTTAGGATCACGCGGATATCTTGGAATCATTCCGATGGTTTTATGATGAGAACATTGTCTTGGTGCCTCCTGTCAGGGGTTTAGTGGAAGTGTCCCGGGGAGTTGAGCTCTGAGGTGTTGTCATCATAATTTTATCGTTGCAGTTCTGGAATACCTGAGTCTAGTACGCCGACATCGAAAATCTCTTTTATGCAGTTCATTGGTGAGATAACCTCGACGCCACCCAGTACTGGGGCGGGAGTTCGGGAGTATCTCCATAACTTGTATACCGGATGCTTTTCGAAGGTTGAGGTAGATAGTTTCCGAAGGTTTCTTGGTTATGTGTTGAAGGATGGATACAGTTGGATGTAGGATTTGCTAGTTTGGGTGAGATATTATGCTTCCCCTGTATCCCCAACACCTGATTGCATAACCGGAAAGGTTTGGGAGTTTCATAGGTGGGAATTCTAGTAGCTCTAGTTCTTCTTCCACGGATATTGGTTTGAGATTGGGATTTCTTACCTATTATTCGTTCTTGATCCATACCTTGTTGATTTATTTCTCTACCTTAATTCTGCGTGGCTTCTCAATTTATGGAGATGTGACCATTTCAAGAGGAATGCATTTGTTCATTTTGTTCGGATGTGAAGACTATATGTTGCAATTTTTCATTCCGTTGGATTCAGCTTCAATATTTGTCTATCAATGTGCTAATGGTGGTCAACCTCTTCAGGATGGCTCCTCCAACGCGCACGACTCCGAATCCTGATCCGCCACCACCTCCCCCTCCTCCGGAGGCATGGCAAGCTGTGATGGCCACAACCAATGCAAACACACAGTTGATCATGCAAATTCTTCAAGAGCGCAATCAAGGCAACCAAGGGAATCAAGGCAGCAATCAGAATCACTTTGCTTCACTCAACCAGTTCCTTGCTAACGGGCCAAAGAATTTCAGCAATTGTGTTGAAGCAACCGATGCTGACGATTGGCTAGTGGATCTGTGCAAGCATTTCGAGTGCAGTAACGTCAGGCCTGAGGACTTTGTCAAGTTCGCTTCCTTCCAACTCAAAGACCAAGCTGCAGAATGGTTCCAGCAGTACAAGGACTCCAGAGGTGGACATGTTATCATTTGGGATGATTTCCGTCGAGATTTCCGAGCTCATCATATTCCCCAGAGCGTGGTTGAAAGCAAGCGTGAGGAATTCCGCAATCTGAAGCAAGGCTCTTTGTTTGTCTATGACTACAACAAGTTGTTCCAAAAGCTCGCCCGCTTTGCCAAGCAGGACGTCCCTGATGAGAAGAGCATGATATACCAGTTCAGGGGTGGTCTCAGAGAAGAAATTCAGCTAGCTCTTGTTCTCTTCGAGCCCTTGAGATACGATGAGTTCTACAACATGGCACTGAAGCAAGAGGCTGCTCAGTTGAGGTGTGATGCTTCCAAGAAGCAAGTCAGAGATGTTACTCCTTCTTCCTCTACTCAAGTGGCCAAGCAGCAGAAGTTTTGGCTTCCTCCTCCTCCGTTCCGTCAGCCGTATCAGCAAAAGAGCAAAGGTGGCAGTGGTTCTTCCCACCCACCTAACCCTGGCTTTCAGAACAAGACTTCGTCTCAACCTCCAAGATCGAGTGCTCCGTATCACCGTCCGCTTTCAGAGGTCACGTGCAACAAGTGCCAACAGAAGGGTCACTATGCCAACAAGTGTTTCAACCAGAGGCGTCTTCCTCCTCCTCCTCCTGTCAGATCGGCAAGTACAGCTGTGGTCAAGCATAACCCCAAGTACGGCAAGGTCAATATGGTGAAGGCAGCTCAGGCAGAGGACTCGTCAGATGTGATCATGGGTAACCTTCATTTTAATGATGTTCCCGCAAAAGTTCTTTTTGACACGGGTGCATCGCATTGCTTTATCTCGAGACCTTTTGCATCTAAGCATGGGTGGTTTTCTCAAGTTATGCATAAGCCATTAGCAGTCGTCTCTCCGGGTAGATGCTTGCTTGCTAACTACGAAGTTCCGGATATTTCTATCTCGATGGGTGATTTCAAGTTTCTAGCTTCTCCAATGATCCTTGGTAACTCGGATATTGATCTTATTCTCGGGATGGATTAGCTTTCTGAGCACAAGGCTCAGCTTGATTGTGCAGCCAGGCAAATTCAAGTGACTCATTCGTCTGAGGATGTAATTGTCTTTGCCGCTCGGGATAATACCATCCGTCTGTTTTCTCTCAATGAGAAGGGTGAACTCGATGCCATCTCTCAAATTCCAGTCGTTTGTGAATATCAAGACGTCTTTCCAGAAGAGCTTCCAGGAATGCCTCCGCACCGGCCAGTCGAATTCATTATTGATCTTGAGCCTGGCACGGAACCTGTGTGCAAACGTCCTTACAAGCTCGGACCTGAAGAGTTGAAGGAGCTGAAGAAGCAACTCGATATTCAAGAGAAAATGGGTCTCATCCGGCCTAGTTCTTCTCCGTGGGGTTGTGGTGTTCTTTTTGTGAAGAAGAAGGATGGAACGGACCAATTTTGTGTTGATTACCGTCCAGTGAACAAGAAGACCATCAAGAACAAATACCCACTTCCCAACATCAATGAGCTATTCGAACAACTCAAAGGTGCCCAAGTATTCTCCAAGCTTGATCTCCGTATGGGTTATCATCAGATTCGAATCCGTGAGCAAGATATTCCCAAGACGGCTTTCAGGACAAGCTTTGGTTCATATGAATACACTGTCATGTCTTTTGGCCTCGTCAACGCTCCTCCGACGTTCTCTCGCATGATGAACTTCATCTTCAACGCCTACACCAATGACTTCGTTTTGGTCTATCTCGACGACATTCTGGTTTTCTCCAAGAACAAGGAAGATCATGCCAAGCACTTGCGTTTGGTTCTTGATAAGCTCAGGGAACATCAGTTCTACGCCAAGTTCTCCAAGTGTGAATTTTGGCTCGATGAGGTTCTTTATCTTGGTCATATCATCTCTGCCAAGGGCATTGCCGTGAATCCTGAGAAGGTGTCTGCAATTGTGAATTGGGAACCTCCTCAGAACGTGAAGCAACTCCGCAGCTTCCTCGGTCTCGCAAGCTATTGCCGAAGATTCGTTGAAAACTTTTCTAAGATTGCGAAGCCTCTCTCAAATCTTCTCCAGAAGCACGTCAAGTACGTTTGGTCTACGGAGTGTGATATTGCTTTCAACACTTTGAAAGAGAAATTGATCGCTGCTCCAGTTCTCACTCCGCCTGATGAATCCAAGCCGTACGAGGTCTTTTGTGATGCCTCTCTCCAAGGTCTTGGCGCGATATTGATGCAAGAGAAGAAAGTTGTTGCTTATACCTCCCGCCAGTTGAAGCCTAATGAGAAAAACTACCCCACTCATGATCTCGAGTTGGCGGCAGTTGTGCATGCTCTTTTGACTTGGAGACATCTTCTATTGGGAAGAAAAGTGGACATTTTCACTGATCACAAGAGTCTCAAGTACATCTTCACTCAGCCTAATCTCAACCTCAGGCAAACTCGATGGGTCAAAATGATTCAAGAGTATAATCCGAGTATCGAGTATACTCCAGGCAAGGCCAATGTGATTGCTGACGCATTGAGCAGGAAAGCTTACTGCAACAGTCTGATTCTCAAGCCTTATCAACCCGAGCTTTGTGAAGCTTTCCGCAAACTTAACCTGCAAGTTGTTCCTCAAGGTTTCCTTGCCAACCTTCAAGCCTATCCTACCTTGGAAGACCAGATTCGCCAAGCCCAGCTTCTTGATGCTATGGTGAAAAAGGTGAAGATTGGGATTGCCAAGAGTCAGTCCAAGTACAAGTGCTACCGCCTTGATGACAAGGACACTCTCTTCTTCGAGGATCGTATTGTTGTACCCAAAGGTGAACTTCGTAAAGTGATCATGAACGAGGCTCACAATTCTCTCATCTCCATCCACCCTGGGAGCACGAAGATGTATCAGGACCTCAAGCAAGCATATTGGTGGACTCGAATGAAGCACGGGATTGCTCAATTCGTGAATGAATGTGATGTCTGCAGAAAAGTGAAGGCAGAACACCAAAGGCCAGCAGGTCTCCTCCAACCTCTTGACATTCCAGAATGGAAGTTTGACCACATTGAAATGGACTTCGTGACTGGGTTCCCAAAGTCCAAGTGTGGCAATGATACTATATTCGTTGTCATCGACAAACTCACCAAAGTGGCTCACTTTCTGCCTGTCAAAGAGTCGATCACTGCAGCTCAATTGGCGGAACTCTATACCTCTCGAATTGTCTCTCTGCACGTATTCCTCAAGTGATCTCTTCAGACTGTGGCAGCATCTTTACCTCGAAGTTCTGGGTTTCTTTTCAGAAGGCCATGGGCACGAACATCCGCTTCAGCACAGCTTTCCATCCTCAAACTAGCGGTCAAGTCGAGCGTGTCAACCAGATTCTTGAAGATATGCTCAGGGATTGTGTGATCTCCTTCGGCATGAAATGGGAGAATTGTCTTCTTTATGCTGAATTCTCCTACAACAACAGTTTTCAAGCAAGTTCGGGCAAGGCCCCATTTGAAATTCTGTATGGCAGGAAGTGCCGTACCCCTCTCAACTGGTCCGAAACCGGTGAACGTCAGCTTTTGGGTAATGACTTAATCACAGAGGCAGAAGAAATGTGCCAAGTCATTCGTGATAACCTCAAAGCAGCCCAATCCCGCCAGAAGAGCTACTATGATAGTAAGCACCGTGATTTGGCTTTCGAGGTCGGAGATCATGTTTACCTCCGCGTCTCTCCTATGAAAGGTACTCGTCGCTTCGGTATCAAAGGGAAGCTT
This sequence comes from Triticum dicoccoides, assembly GCF_002162155.2. Lineage (NCBI taxonomy): Eukaryota > Viridiplantae > Streptophyta > Magnoliopsida > Poales > Poaceae > Triticum > Triticum dicoccoides. The sequence continues at coordinate 227,396,291 of NC_041388.1, read as the reverse complement.
GCCCCTAGATACGTGGGACCTTTCAAGATTGTCAGCAAGAGAGGCGACCTCGCCTATGAACTCGAACTTCCTTCAAACTTTGCAAATGTTCATGACGTGTTCCATGTCTCTTAGCTTCGAAAGTGCTTCAAAACTCCTGACCGCACCGTTAACTTCGAGGACATTGAGCTCCAAGAAGATCTCTCCTATCGTGAGCACCCAGTCGCTATTCTTGAAGAGACTGGACTCAAGACTCGCAACAAGTCAATCAAATTTCTCAAAGTCAATTGGTCACATCATTCCGACCGTGAAGCTACCTGGGAACACGAGGATCACCTCCGTTCTGAGTACCCGGCATTCTTTCAGTCCTAGATCTCGGGACGAGATCCTTTCATAGTGGTGGAGTGTTGTAACACCCCGGATGTAACTTTCCCATTTTGTACTCCAACTCTTGCCGTTTCCGGCATTAAGTTATATTTATTTTCTTGGGTTCGGGTTCTTTGTCTCCGTGTGTTGTTGTCATTGTCATGCATCTCATATCATGTCATCATGTGCATTGCATTTGCATACATGTTCGTCTCATGCATTCGAGCATTTTCCCCGTTGTCCGTTTTGCATTCCGGCGCTTCGTTCTCCTCCGGTGGTCATTTCTAGATTTCTTTCGTGTGTGGGGATTAAACATTTCCGGATTGGACCGAGACTTGCCAAGCGGCCTTGGTTTACTACCGGTAGACCGCCTGTCAAGTTTCGTATCATTTGGACTTCGTTCGATACTCCAACGGTTAACCGAGGGACCGAAAAGGCCTCGTGTGTGTTGCATCCCAACACCCCTCCAATTTGGCCCAAAACCCACCTAACTCTGCTCCATCATCTAGAGCGTTCGATCACGATCGCGTGGCCTAAAACCGCACCTCATTTGGACTCTCCTAGCTCCTCCTATGCCTATTTATACCCCCTCCCCGAAAAATCCGGATCCCCTCGTCCTCAAACCCTAAAAATCCGTCTCCGTCGCCGCCGTACGTGTCCGGGGGAGCCGGACAACGTCTGCCCGTCACCGCCGCCAACCGCCGGCCGCCACCTGTCCGTGCCCCGCGCCCACTTCCCCGCCGGCCC
>NC_041388.1:227338669-227394781 GCF_002162155.2 Triticum dicoccoides | reverse complement strand
GCCGCCTCTCCGGCTCCCCGCCGGCCGGATCCGGCGAGATCCGGCCCGGGAGCACCTCGCTGCCGTCATCTCGCTCCGGCGAGCTCCATCCCCGCCGTGAACAGTGCCCGCCGCCGCCTCGGTTCGCGCGCCGGTCAAACCCTAGATCCGAGGGCTGTTTTTTTTTTCCAAGTCCCTGATATTTTCAGTCCAAGTGCTCATGTTCATGACCCCGTAACTTTGCATCCGTAGCTCCGATTCATGCATATAGCATATCAAAATGTTCAACTCAGAGAGTAGATTATTTCGTTCCATTGCATCATTTTCATTTGAGTTCATCTTGATGCCCGATATGCTGTTAGAATAGGGCTACTTGAGATAATTGTCAGATCTGCTATTCCATTTAGGTTTTTGTCATTTTTTGCCATGATTATTGTGTGCATGCTATGCCCTGATGCTCTACATGTGTTTTGTTAAGGGTTTTGTCATCTTTTCAGAGGTGCAACCCATGTATTTTTGTGATGTGTGTGGTGACTAGTGCAAGCTTGCAAAGTGGTGCACTTGCTAATTCTGTTTTCAGGGACTTAGTAATTTCACTAAGTCCTTGACCTGTTTATCTCATGATGCCATATGTTCATGTTGTTTTCTAGTGACCCGTGCCTCTTTTGAGGATGATCAGTAAGGCTGTTTTGTTAATATTGTAATGCTCTATCCATCCATGTCTTTGTTTGTAATTATCTAGCACCCTAGCTTGAGTCAATCGAGCTCTACTTTTGCTACTTCGTGAATCTGGGCAGATTGTCAACTTGTTTGCAATTTTGCCGGTGATGTTGTAGTTGATCCGTGCATGCTATGCTATTGTTCTTGCCATGTCTAGCTTGCATTTTGTGCCTTCTTGATGGATGTATGCTTGTCTTGCCATGACTTGCACCGTAGTGAGTGCATCGAGCTCGTAAACATGACTACTTGAGTTATATTTCAGCATGTGTCAGTTTTTCACTAAGTTTGAAAACTGATTATGTTTTTGCTATGTTCACATGCTTGCAATTGTATTTTCTGATCCCTTTTGGCTCAAGGTCACTAAGGGACTTTTGTTAAGCTCTTTGAGTAGCTCCATGCCATGCTTTACTTTGCCATGATCCGGTCCTGTAGTATGTAGTTTTGTTGCTCCGAAGAGTGCTACCTGATCTGAAATTCCAGACAAGTGTTAATTTCACTAAGCCTGAGATCTGTTTGTCATATGCATTTTTGCCATGCTTGTTTGACCCTGTTAATGGATGAATTGGCCGTAGCTCAGTGCTAGACTTTTATTAAGCATCTTGTGTGCATCCCTGCCATGTATTTTGTTGTCATGTTTGGATGCTGTAGTATGTTCATCTCGTTGCATTTAGATGGCTACTTGCTGTAAATCGCAAACCGGTGTCATTTTTGAATCGCTTGCCATTTCCAAACCGTAACTCCGATTCCGGCGTTCTTTATATTGTTTTCAAGCGATTTCATCTCATCTTTCCAGTGGCATACTTGGATTTCCATGTTGAGGCCGAGTTCATGCAATTCCTGTCATATCTTGCATTTTGCATCTCGCATCGCATCCCGCATAGCATATCATCTTTGCATTGTGTTGTTTGAGTTTGCACGTGGTTGATTGTATCCTTGTTGCTTGTTTGTCTTGTTTGGGTAGATCCAGGAGACGAGTTCGCTAACGAGGAGCCCGTTGAGTTTGCTTTTGAGGATCTAGTCAACTCTGACAACTGTGCAGGCAAGATGATCATACCCTCGAAATCACTACTATCTTTGCTTTGCTAGATGCTCGCTCTTTTGCTATGCCATTGCTACGATGGCTACCACTTGCTTTCAAGCCTCCCAAATTTCCATGTCAAACCTCTAACCCACCATTGTCCTAGCAAACCATTGATTGGCTATGTTACCACTTTGCTCAGCCCCTCTTATAGCGTTGCTAGTTGCAGGTGAAGATTTGGGGCCGTTCCTTGTTGGAACCTTTATTTACTTGTTGGGATATCATTATATTGCCATGTTATATTAATGCATCTATATACTTGGTAAAGGGTGGAAGGCTCGGCCTCTCGCCTAGTGTTTTGTTCCACTCTTGCCACCCTAGTTTCCGTCATATCGGTGTTATGTTCCCGGATTTTTGCGTCCCTTACGCGGTTGGGTTATAATGGGAACCCCTTGATGGTTCGCCTTGATTAAAGCTTTTCCAGCAACGCCCAACCTTGGTTTTACCATTTGCCACCTAGCCTTTTCTTTCCCTTGGGTTCTGCAGACTCAAGGGTCATCATTATTTTAACCCCCCCCCCCCGGGCCAGTGCTCCTCTGAGTGTTGGTCCAAACTGTCAGCCGCCGGTGGCTACCAGGGGCAACTCTGGGTTGGCCTACCGGAAGTTTAGACAATCTGAGTGTTCCCTGAGAAAGAGATATGTGCAGCTCCTATCGGGATTTCTCGGCACGTTCGGGCGGTGTTGCTGGTCTTGTTTTAACCTGTCGAAGTGTCTTGAAGAACCGAGATACCGAGTCTGATCGGAACGTCTTGGGAGGAGGTCTATTCCTTCGTTGACCGTGAGAGCTTGTCATGGGCTAAGTTGGGACTCCCCCGCAGGGATTGAACTTTCAAAAGTCGTGCCCGCGGTTATGGGAAGATGGGAATTTGTTAATGTCCGGTTGTAGATAACTTGAACCTTAATCAATTAAAATGAATCAACTGAGTGTGTTACCGTGATGGCCTCTTCTCGGCGGAGTCCGGGAAGTGGACACGGTGTTGGAGTAATGCTTGCGCAGGTTGCTCTCTAGTTTCTCGCTCGTGCTTTGCCTCCTCTTCTCGCTCTCTTTTGCGAATAAGTTCGCCACCATATTTGCTAGTCGCTTGCTGCAGCTCCACTTATTTACCTTGCCTTACCTATAAGCTTAAATAGTCTTGATCGCGAGGGTGCGAGCTTGCTGAGTCCCTGTGGCTCACAGATTACTATTACACCAGATGCAGGGCCTAATGATTCCGCTCCAGGAGACGCGTATGAGCTCAAGTGGGAGTTCGATGAGGACTCTCAACGTTACTATGTTTCCTTTCCCGATGATCAATAGTGGTGCCCAGTTGGGGGTGATTGGGACCGTGTCGCTTGTTGGGTTATCTTTTATTTTGGCGCCGTAGTCGGGCCATGAGTGTTTGGTTGATGTAATGTTATTTATGTACTTGATTGACGTGGCGAGTGTAAGCCAACTATGTTATCTCCCATTTATTAGTTATATTACATGGGATGTTGTGAAGATTGCCTAACTTGCGACATATGCCTTCAATGCGATTATGTCTCTAAGTCGTGCCTCGACACGTGGGAGCTATAGTCGCATCGAGGGTGTTACACAGCAGTAGAGAAGGAATCGCTCGATCGGGTTCAGTTAACAGCCAGATCGAGTGATCGCTCGGGTTCAGTAACGCGTAGTGCTACCTCTTGAGCACTGCGTTGGTTTTCCCTTGAAGAGGAAAGGGTGATGCAGCAAAGTAGCGTAAGTATTTCCCTCAGTTTTTGAGAACCAAGGTATCAATCCAGTAGGATATCATGCTCGTGTCCCACGCACCTACACAAACAAATAAGAACCTCGCAACCAATGCGATAAAGGAGTTGTCAATCCCTTCACGGTCACTTACAAGAGTGAGATCTGATAGATATGATAAGATAATATTTTTGGTATTTTTATGATAAAGATGCAAAGTAAAATAAATAGCAAAAGAAATAACTAAGTGTTGGAAGATCAATATGATGGAAGATAGACCCGGGGGACATAGGTTTCACTAGTGGCTTCTCTCAAGAGCATAAGTATTATGGTGGGTAAATGAATTACTGTCGAGCAATTGATAGAATTGAGCATAGTTATGAGAATATCTAGGTATGATCATGTATATAGGCATCACGTCCGCGACAAGTAGACCGAAACGATTATGCATCTACTACTATTACTCCACACATTGACCGCTATCTAGCATGCATCTAGAGTAGTAAGTTCATAAGAACAGAGTAACGCCTTAAGCAAGATGACATGATGTAGAGGGATAAACTCATGCAATATGATATAAACCCCATCTTTTTATCCTTGATGGCAACAATACAATACATGTCAGTTTCCTTTCTGTCACTGGGATCGAGCACTGCAAGATTGAACCCAAAGCTAAGCACTTCTCCCATTGCAACAAAGATCAATCTAGTAGGCCAAACCAAACTGATAATTCGAAGAGACTTGCAAAGATAAACCAATCATACATAAAAGGACTCAGAGGAGAATCAAATATTATTCATAGATAAACTGGACCATAAACCCACAATTCATCGGATCTCAACAAACACACTGCAAAAGAAGATTACATCGAATAGATCTCCAAGAAGATCGAGGAGAACTTTGTATTGAGATCCAAAGAGAGAGAAGAAGCCATCTAGGTAATAACTATGGACCCGTAGGTCTGAAATAAACTACTCACACATCACCGGAGAGGCCATGGAGTTGATGTAGAGTCCCTCCATGATCAATGCCCCCTCCGGCAGAGCTCCAGAAAAGGCCCCAAGATGGGATCTCTCGGGTACAGAAGGTTGCGGCGGTGGAATTAGGTTTTCGTGGTGCTCCTGGATGTTTGGGGGGGGGTGCGTGAATATATATAGAAGGAAGAAGTACATCGGTGGAGCAATAAGGGGCCCACGAGGGTGGAGGGTGCGCCCAGGGGGTAGGTGATGTCTACTACACAACCATCTTCTTGTAAACGTGGTTGGCCTCCAAGTGGAGAGGTTTGTTGGACAGTAGCAAATTTCTCTCAAGTGGATGACCTAAGGTTTATCAATCCATGGGAGGCGTAGGATGAAGATGGTCTCTCTCAAGCAACCCTGCAACCAAATAACAAAGAGTCTCTTTTGTCCCCAACACACCCAATACAATGGTAAATTGTATAGGTGCACTAGTTCGGTGAACAGATGGTGATACAAGTGGTATATGCATGGTAGATAATGGTTTTTGTAATCTGAAAATATAAAAACAGCAAAGTAACTAATGATAAAAATGAGCACAAACGGTATTGCAATGCTAGGAAACAAGGCCTAGGGTTCATACTTTCACTAGTGCAAGTTCTAATAATAACATAATTAGATCACATAACTATCCCTCAACATGCAACAAAGAGTCACTCCAAAGTCAATAATAGCGGAGAACAAACGAAGAAATTATAGTAGGGTACGAAACCACCTCAAAGTCATTCTTTCCAATCAATCCGTTGAGCTATTCCTATAAGTGTCACAAACAGCCCTAGAGTTCGTACTAGAATAACACCTTAAGACACAAATCAACCAAAACCCTAATGTCACCTAGATACTCCAATGTCACCACAACTATTCGTGGGTATGATTATACGATATGCATCACACAATCTCAGATTCATCTATTCAACCAACACATATAACCTCAAAGAGTGCCCCAAAATTTCTACCGGAGAGTCAAGCCAAAAACGTGTGCCAACCCCTATGCATAGATTCCCAAGGTCACGGAACCCGCAAGTTGATCACCAAAACATACATCAAGTGGATCAGTAGAATACCCCATTGTCACCACGGGTATCCCATGCAAGACATACATCAAGTGTTCTCGAATCCTTAAAGACTCAATCCGATAAGATAACTTCAAAGGGAAAACTCAATCCATTACAAGAGAGTAGAGGGGGAGAAACATCATAATATCCAACTATAATAGCAAAGCTCGCGATACATCAAGATCGTACCACCTCAAGAACACGAGAGAGAGAGAGAGAGATCAAACACATAGCTACTGGTACATACCCTCAGCCCCGAGGAAGAACTACTCCCTCCTCGTCATGGAGAGCACTGGAATGATGAAGATGTCCACCGGAGAGCGATTCCTCATCGGCAGGGTGGCGAAACGGGTCTAGATTGGCTTTCGGTGGCTACGGAGCCTTTTGGCGACGGAACTCCCAATCTATTGTGCTCCCCGAAGTTTTTAGGGCATATGGGTATATATGGGAGGAAGAAGTACATCGGTGGACCTTCGGGCTATCCACGAGGCAGGGAGGCGCGCCCCCCACCGTCGTGGGCAGCCCGGGACTCTCCTGGTTCAACTCCGATACTCCGTGGGCTTCTTCTGGTCCAAAAATAAGTTTCGTGAAGTTTCAGGTCAATTGGACTCCGTTTGATTTCCCTTCTCTGGATACTCTAAAACAAGGAAAAACAGAAACTGGCACTGGGCTCTGGGTTAATAGGTTAGTCCAAAAAATAATATAAAGGTGTATAATAAAGCCCATAAACATCCAAAACAGATAATATAATAGCATGGAACAATCAAAAATTATAGATACGTTGGAGACGTATCAGCAATCCCAAGCTTAATTCTTGCTCGTCCTTGAGTAGGTAAATGATAAAAGAGATTTTTTGATGTGGAATACTACCTAACATATTTCTCTAAGCAATTCTCTTCATTTTGGCATGAATGTTCAGATCCATAAGATTCAAGACAAAAGTTTAATAATGACATAAAAATAATAATACTTCAAGCATACTAACTAAGCAATCATGTCTTCTCAAAATAACATGGCCAAAAAAAGTTCATCCTTACAAAATTATATAGTTTAGTCATGCTCCATTTTCGTCACACAAGAATGATCTCATCATGCACAACTCCGATGACAAGCCAAACAATTGTTTCATACTTTAGTAATCTCAAACTTTATAAATCTTCACGTAATATATGAGTGTGAGCCATAGATATAGCACTATGAATGAAATTTAAACCAATAAAGAGGCTGGGCAACTCGCCATCCGGAGCGCCCCTCGATCGCGTTGCTCGTTGGCCGTTCGATGCTGGTCAACTGGGTCTCTGGCGCCCTGCCTCATGTTCGATCTTCGTTCGCCGGGTCATGTCCCGTTTTCACTGGCTGGTCAAAATGCAAGGGTGAATGACCTGTGGGCTCATGGCAAATGTAGATAGGCTGGGTCAAACTTTCCTGGGTGTTCGTGCGCCTCTCCCCGAGCATCGCGCCGCGTGTGCCGCGCGCTTCGCGTCGTGCGGCGGGGGCGAGCCGCAGTTATGCAGCATGAGCGAACCGCAGAGGGGTGGCCAGCGCTTATGCACCTGGTCCTGCGCCCACGTATATGCTATCACGATGACGGGTGGGCCGGTGCTGCCCCTGGTCCCGCTCGTCTGTTGGACTGGCTACGCGTCCCATGATGTGGGATGTAGGTTAGAGGTTTTTCGGGTCAACCGCTTTTGGCAGGACACTTCTGGCGCGTTGCCTGCGTCGTGCGTTGTGGGGCGTAGCTGCGGAGTGGTCAGCCGATGCGTGTGCACCCGCCTCATCCGCCTGCCTTTGGTCAATCGTGATGACGGGTGGGCCGACGCCGCACCTGGTCCCGCTCGTCGGCGTCCTGGCTACGTGTTTTGCTGGGGTTATCACGTCGTCGTTTGTGGTCACGTGTGGGGTCCTCGCATGCAGGGCGATCGTCGTGGCTCGTGGCTGGCCCCATTCGTTGGTCTCCTCTTTTGCTTCGTTTGAAGAGAGAGAGGGGTTGGCTGACCGATGCATGGATGTGCGCGCGGGGTAGCAGACCGATGCATAGTGCTCCTACGTCATGATGCGTACGAGATGTGCTGCCGCATACACACCCGCCGCTGCCTTTCCATGCAATGACCGGTGGGCCACGTTGGATGATGGTCCTACACGTCTATGGGTTGATTTTTTTCTGTTCATGTCGTTGAGTTTCGTCTGCGGTCGGAGTGAGTCGGGTCATGCGTCGTGCTCTGGCTGACTCCTGCGCCATGACCGGTGACCCCGGTCTTGCGGCTGGGTGTGGGCGTTCGCTTTTGCTGTAGCGCAGCCGGTAGTGTTCCCTCACATCTCGAGACCCGCATCCCGTCCTTCTCTCTCCTCCTCCTTTCTCCTCGTCAGCCATCAATCCGCCTCCTCGCTGCTCCGGTTTACTCCACCGATTTCTCTCCGGCTGCCGGCCTCCCAGCCCCCCACCTCACAACGGCATTTCCTGAGGAGCAGCGCGAGCGAGGCCAACAGGCGGAAGGATCGGATCGTGGCCTCGCACGCTGGCTCGTCATCTGCTTTGGCACCTTTCGGATCTGCGCTGCTGCGTGCGATGGTTCTAAATCAGTGCAGGTCGTCGCCGCGGGATAGTAGGGCCGGCGGATTCTTCGCATCGGGGGCTGGCTGGCAGGGGAGGGTTAGGAGGCCGGCATGACTTGCTAACGAGCATAGGTCGGCCGCGCTCTCGCTTTGACCGCTTTGCTCTCTTTCTCCTCCTCGTTGTGTTGCGCTCTCTCTCTCTCTCTTCGATTGGATTTCCTCTCCTTCACCGGTGGTGCTCTCGTCGGCTGCAATGTCGTCCATACTCTGGACGGGACTATTGGTTGAGATTCGTTCTCCTTTCCTGATCTTGTCGTGTACCCTTATTTTTTCTATGCCCTGCTGATTTCGTGTTCTTCCTTCTGTCCGCATCGTGTGTAGGTTGATTATCTTGCCATCCGTTCTTCCTTCGGCGATTAATTGAGGTGACACCACGCTCCATTTTCTTTTCTGCAAGATGTTTGATGAAATGCATATTTGTTAACCTTTTTTGCGTTCAGTTCATTTTGCTTGTTGTTCATCCTTGGCCTTATGGTCCGTCTTTCCTCCTTATCTAGCCTACTTCTCCTTTCCAGTTCGGGTAAATGGATTGCTCTTTTGCTTGTCTGTGGATGACTATTCTTTTACCTCTGTGCACCGATCCACATCATGCGTGTGCTTTGACTACTTCATCTCTGTTTATTTAGCTGGTTCTAGGATCTCCTTTGTTGCTGCATCTTGAGCTCCTACTTTGCTGTAACTATGTCCTGCTACTTGATGTTTGCTTCCTTTCTTTCTAGCTACATGCTTATTCTTTCTAGCCACATGCATGTTTTCCTTTTCCTATGGGAAATAGTTCAGTTATATTTATCAGTAGCATATCTATGTTTATAGATACATACTAGGAACGTGCTTCTTTAGTGTGGCCTTCTCTTTTTTATGCAAGAAGTGTGCCTTCTCTAATCTGACAATCATCTTATTTGTTGTTCTAAATAATTACTGCAGGATGGAGCAGCAGGCATAGATGAAATCTACTGCCAATTTCTATTGGTTGTGGCATCTTCCGCTGAGTAACTCTACGAAACAGCCTGCTAGCATTGATTCTTGCAATAAAAAAATAAGTCTAGCATCATTCATAAAAAGCTTATAGACTTAGATAATTTCTTAATCTTGCACTGGTTCTCACCAGTGAGATTGTACATGTGGTATTTTGAGAATACCAGTGTAATTCACTGGTCCAAAAGCTCCATTTCTTAATGTGTTTTTGCAGAATGCTACCAGTAATGTTTTTCTTTTCCTTAATGTACAAACATATCTATTAGATATGATTTTGGATCTGAACTTTTCCCTGTCTGCAGCTCACATTGTGGTATGGTCATGGTACAGCAAAAGGAAAAGATGTTTAAACTTTTTTTGGGCGTCATACATGAAAAGTACCTTTATTTCCATCGAGCTTAATTACTAAGAAAATGTTACCACTATTTCCTTACTAATAAACCTAAATGTTCTGAAAGTTCGGTCTCTTGCTCTCTTTGCTTATGAATCGGACACTTTGCCTTTCTTTAGTCCTTACACGGTTCCACCTCGCTTTGACTTCATACTTTGATGGTGTTTGTAGGTATGAAGAGTGGTCATAATGTTACTTAAAGGAGGCCTCAACTCGCACCAAATACATGGGCATGTGCAACAGCAACTTATGTAGGTGAGTAGCTATTTATGCTTAGTTTTGACTTGAGTACAAAAAAGAGCTTACTGACATATACAAGAGAATAGGCTACCCATTCTTGAATTGAATCAGATTGGTAGACTAAACCACGGTGGTGTACTCTTTGCTGCTGAGTTATTACAATCCAACTGAAAATAAGGGGAAAACAAACATGATCCTGCCATTTAAATTATCTCATATTTGTGGAGAAAAGTTGCATAGTTAGCTATTGCAAAATACTATCGACCCAGTTTTTGTTCAATAGACGTCCCTTCTTCGAATGTAGCTTGAACCTGCGCGAGGGCATGGTAGCATGCTCATTCTATTTTTTTACTAAGGTGGTTACACTTTCCTACTTTTTGCTGAAAGAGAGTCAATTTAGTCATGAGCTATAGCGACGTTTCTGTTTACTGAATTTCGTTTTGCAGTTCCCTTCTCTTGAATGTTTATTCAAATGTGCCTAATGTTTTTTTTTCAAGTTTGTAAAAACTAATAAATGCTGCTCTCAAATCAGTTAGGAGGCTGAAGGTAGTAGCTTACTGAACTCTCATTTCCGGAAAAATCTGGAGATGTCTTGGTATGGAGTTTCATGATCAACTTGCTCCGGCATAGTTAATCTTTCTAGACTAATTGTTTGTCAGTATCTATGCTATACATGTGTTTGATTGGTTGTGCAAACATGCATGGATTGTTCTGTGTGGAAATTGCTTTATCCGGTCTGTTCTATAGCAATGTTTCCAGTGGCTGTTTAGCACATATATTTAGATAGTTTCATACGCATGCTTGGTTCTGCCAGAAAATTATCTTCCCTGATATGTTTTCAGATGCTATTTGGTATACATGTTTGTCTTTGTCATCTTTATGTTGAGTTGTGGGTTCCAAAGGTATTTATGATGATCGTTTGCATGGTGGGTCATGTTAGCGATGTGCGTTGCATATTCATGATTCAAACTCTTTGTTGGGTATATATCTATATGAAGTTGTTTTTGAATGGCCCATGATTCGTTTTTTATTAGTATTTTAGTTTAAGCATTTCTCCAGAGAATCTTGATATCCAGCTGTATATATATCCAGTCATGTTTTTTTACTCTGACCGATTTCTTTTTTTTTTTACAGTTTGTACAATCTCTAAAGATGGTGCTCCATTGTTCTGTTAATCAAGATTTGTTCCCTCCTTTCTTACTAGCTGATACGTGATGACCGTTTGCACGGGGGGTTATGTTAACTATATTCTATTCATGATTCAAACTTTTTGTTGGGTAATTTAGTTTAGACATTGTGTCCTGAGAATCTTGATATCTAGCTGTATCGGTATAGTGTAGTTTGTGATTTTCCCTCTGAATTTATATATCCACTCAGGTTGGGATAGGTTATGAGTATTCTTAGTGTGGAAACAGCGGCAGTGCTGCACTTTCATCAGATGATGATATGCCAACTTTGCGCCATTTGGCTCTATGTTACCCGAATAAGATAACAAAATACACATGCTCAAGTATATATTTTCAAAGATGAATTATCCTTCATTTTCCATTTTGAATGGTTTGAATAAGTATCCTAAGTGGCTTCTAAAACTTACTTCTACCAACGAAGTCAAATATTTTTCATCTTAAATCGCTTCCTCAAGAATAGTTATTGAGAAAATGCAAATATTTTCGACGCGCACATGGTTTCAAATGGGTCTCTCCGCCATTTGGCGTCTGTGGGCTGGATACACTTGGACTGGCAGCCCTAAAAAAATAGGATTTGTAAAAAAGATGGGCTTAAATGCTACATAACCAATGAATACAAATTGAAGAAAAATATGGATCTCTGTTACCCATATAACATAACAAATTATGCATGCAAGTTTAGATTTTGAAAGACAAACCTCAATGTAAAGGTTCACAATTCATGCCCTATGCTTGCTCAAACATAAAATTATGAACAAATATTCTCAAACGCGCACATGGTATTAAATGGGATTATGTGCCATTTGGGGCAAGAGTCATATTTTCAGACGGACATGGTTTTCGGTGGGACTTTGTGTTGCCAAATTTAAATGTGTGTGTGCATCTAATTGTAGACAACAAGCCACAATTCTTTATTATTATTATTATTATTATTATTATTATTATTATTATTATTATTATTATTATTATTATTATAGAGCGTTAAATTTTATTACCATATGTGCTTGCCCACAACAAAACCAACTAAATTATGGATCCAGCGGGTCTCTGCACCACTTGGTAAAAATCGCCACAAAAAGAGGGGAAAAGTATAATCTGGATAAATGAGAACTAAATCCATGCATGCAAAGAAATCCGACATAGTAATAGGAAAGGAGAAATCTCACCAGTTGGGTACCTCTCTGCCGGAAATGTCTCTCTCGCCAAAATGAGCCATCGAGGAAGAAAAAGGGATAAATAGGCAGATAGATGCAGTTGCTGCCACATCATATTCTACTCCGGACGGGACACCCAGAGAATTGTTCATGGGTCGGACTAGGTAGCATATGGGCCTTTCAAATACCTATGCCTCCATATGCACAACAAAGGGAGGGTTTTTTCATGCATATGGAAAATAAAAGTTTTGCACAAACACTGCTAAAAATACCTCCTTAATTGGTTTATACATGTTGTACAAATATGTTTTTTCTCATACATGAGCTCAGATTTCTCAGCGTAATAAACATATTTTCAATATAGCGTGATTTAAACATGGGCTCACTACTATCAAAATGGAATATGTTCTTACTAAAGGAAACTATTTTCATCGCTATCATGGCTTTAGCGGGTCTCTGCGCTATTTGGCGCAACGGGTTTGGGGTGTGTACGATGCGTGCGAGTGAGTTCACCTTCAAAATGTAGGGGAGATGCAAGATCGATATAAATGGAAAGTAAATCCATGCATGCAGCCAAATCCAAAATCAAAAGAGGCAAGAAATCGCACTGGTCGGTGGCTGAGGAAACGCCTCTGTCACGCAGCTGAGGAACCGAGAGAGAAAGGAAAGGGATAGACAGTCTTCGCTTGATCCGCCCCCTGCCGCTTCATATTCTGCTCCCCACGGGCCACAAGCATCGCTCTACGTGGGCCGGGCTAAATAGCATATGGGCTATCCTAATACCTCTTGATGCCTATATCTCCGTATATGCACAGCAAAGAGATGTTTTTTCCTAGGTTTCTTATCTTTTTCCTTTTTTTGCATGAAAAAGATGCACAACCAGGTTTCTCACCATGATAACCATGTTTTCAATCTAAACCTATTCATGTCACACAATTATTTTCTTTTTCCAAACCCATTGCCAAAAAACACAACCATGCCAACTTTACTCTCTCATCATAGTGACTATATTTTCAAACTGAACATATTCATATTATGCAATTTCCCTTTTCCCAGGCTATTATTTCACAATGTAATAAACATGTTTAAAAAATAGCATGATTTAGCAAAAGGTCCTTGCCGCATGAAACTATTTTCATCGATAGCACGTCTTCAGCGGGTCTGTGCTAGTTGGCGCAATGGGTCAACTAGTAGAGTATAATGATGGGGGTTATGTGGAGAAGACAAAAAAGGAGAAAGTCTCACATCAACGCGGCTAATCAATGAGCTATGGAGACGCCCATCGATTGATGTTAATGCAAGGAGTAGGGATTGCCATGCAACGGATGCACTAGAGCTATAAATGTATGAAAGCTCAACAAAAAAAACTAGTGGGTGTGCATCCAACTTGCTTGCTCACGAAGACCTAGGGAACTTGAGGAAGCCCATTGTTGGAATATACAAGCCAAGTTCTGTAATAAAAAATTTCCACTAGTATATGAAAGTGACAAAACAAGAGACTCTCTATTATGAAGATCATGGTGCTACTTTGAAGCACAAGTGTGGAAAAAAAGGACAGTAGCATTGTCCCTTTTCATTTCTCTTTTTTGGCCTTCTTTTTTTGGCCTTTCTCTTCTTTTTAATTTTTTATTGGGACAATGCTCTATTAAATGATGATCATCACACTTCTATTTATTTACAACTCAATGATTACAACTCGATACTAGAACAAGGTATGACTCTATATGAATGCCTCCGGCGGTGTACTGGGATATGCAATGAACCAAGAGTGGCATGTATGAAAGAATTATGAACGGTGGCTTTGCCACAAATACTATGTCAACTACATGATCATGCTAAACAATATGACAGTGATGAACGTGTCATGATAAACGGAATGGTGGAAAGTTGCATGGCAATATATCTCGGAATGACTATGGAAATGCCATAATAGGTAGGTATGGTGGCTGTTTTGAGGAAGATATAAGGAGGCTTATGTGTGAAAGAGCGTATCATATCACGGAGTTTGGATGCACCGGCGAAGTTTGCACCAACTCTCAATGTGAGAAAGGGCAATGCACGGTACCTAAGAGGCTACCAATGATGGAAGGGTAAGAGTGCGTATAATCCATGGACTCAACATTAGTCATAAAGAACTCACATACTTATTGCAAAAATCTACAAGTCATCAAAAACCAAGCATTACGCGCATGCTCATAGGGGGATAGATTGGTAGGAAAAGACCATCGCTCGTCCCCGACCGCCACTCATAAGGAAGACAATCAAATAACACCTCATGTTTCAAATCTGTTACACAACGTTTACCATACGTGCATGCTACGGGACTTGCAAACTTCAACACAAGTATTCCTCAAATTCACAACTACCCAACTAGCACAACTTTGATATCACTATCTCCATATCTCAAAACAATCATCAAGTATCAAACTTCTCTTAGTATTCAATGCACTTATAAGAAAGTTTTTACTAATCTTGAATACCTAGCATATTAGGATTATTTAAGCAAATTACCATGCTATTTAAGACTCTCAAAATAATCTAAGTGAAGTATGAGAGATCAATAGTTCCTATAAAACAAATCCACCACCGTGCTCTAAAAGATACAAGTGAAGTACTAGAGCAAAACTATATAACTCAAAAGATATAAGTGAAGCACATAGAGTATTCTAATAATTTCCGAATCATGTATGTCTCTCTCAAAAGGTGTGTACAACAAAGATGATTGTGGTAAACTAAAAATCAAAGACTCAAATCATACAAGACGCTCCAAGCAAAACACATATCATGTGGTGAATAAAAATATAGCTCCAAATAAAGTTACCGATGGAAGTATACGAAAGAGGGGATGCCTTCCGGGGCATCCCCAAGCTTAGGCTCTTGCTTGACCTTGAATATTACCTTGGGGTGCCTTGGGAATCCCCAATCTTAGGATCTTGCCACTCCTTATTCCATAGTCCATCGAATCTTTACCCAAAACTTGAAAACTTCACAACACAAAACTTAACAAAAAAACTCGTAAGCTCCGTTAGTATAAGAAAATAAATCACCACTTAGGTACTGTTGTGAACTCATTCTAAATTCGTATTGGTGTAATATATACTGTATTTCAACTTCTCTATGGTTCATAACCTCCGATACTACTCATAGATTCATCAAAATAAGCAAACAACACATGGAAAACAGAATCTGTCAAAAACAGAACAGTCTGTAGTAATCTGGATCAAACGTATACTTCTGGAACTCATAAAATTCTAAAATAAATTTCTGGACGTGAGGAATTTATCTATTAATCATCTTCAAAAAGAATTAACTAAATAGAACTCTCCAATAAAAAATGGCAGCAATACTCGTGAGCACTAAAGTTTCTGTTTTTACAGCAAGATCAACAAGACTTTCCCCAAGTCTTCCCAACGGTTCTACTTGGCACAAACACTAATTAAGACATAGAAACTCAATCATAACAGAGGCTAGATAAATTAATTATTACTAAACAGGAACAAAAAGCAAGGAACAAAAATTAAATTGGGTTGCCTCCCAACAAGCGCTATCGTTTAACGCCCCTAGCTAGGCATGATGATTTCAATGATGCTCACATAAAAGATAAGAATTTAAACATAAAGAGAGCATCAAGAAGAATATGACTAGCACATTTAAGTCTAACCCACTTCCTATGCATAGGGATTTTGTGAGCAAACAACTTATGAGAACAATAATCAACTAGCATAGGAAGGCAAAACAAGCATAACTTTGAAACTTTAAGCACATAGAGAGGAAACTTGATATTATTGCAATTCCTACAAGCACATATTTCTCCCTCATAATAATTTTCAGTAGCATTATGAATGAATTCAACAATATAACCAGCACCTAAAGCATTCTTTTCATGATCTACAAGCATAGAAAATTTACTACGCTCCACATAAGCAAGATTCTTCTCCTTCGGAATAGTGGGAGTATCATAAGAGACTCGAATACTATAAATTGTTTCCACATTAAAAGAGTAATGTTCAAAAAAAGGGTAATCATAATCATGACAAGTTTTATAAATATAATCATCACTACTTTTTATAGCATATGTATCATCACAATAATTATCATAAGTAGCAACTTTGTTCTCAACATAATCAATTGAAACCTCTTCCAAGATAGTGGAATCATTACTAAATAAAGTCATGACCTCTCCAAATCCACTTTCATAATTATCATAATAAGATTCAACATCCTCCAAAATAGTGGGATCATTACTTCCTAAAGTTGACACTCTTCCAAACCCACTTTCATCAATATAATCATCATAAGTAGGAGGCATGCTATCATCATTATAAATTTGCATATCAAAACTTGGGAGACTAAAAATATCATCTTCATTAAATGTAGCATCCCTAAGCTTGGGACAAACATTAATTGCAGCAAATATATTCTCAAAAACATCATCTTCATCAAACATAGCATCCCCAAGCTTGGGCCTTTTCATATCATAAGAATAATCACTCTCATCATTAATAGTATGGATAGCACCAATAGTATAGCAATTATCATATTCTTCCAAGCAATTGCCAAAAAGATTTCCAAGATCATAAGAAGTATCATTATCTTCCCAATCATAATCATCACAACAAGCAATAGGCATAACAAGATCATCATCAAGTGCATCATCTTACACAATTATATTTTCATGAGGCACAACAGTAATATGAGCAGCATTATTTGGGAGAGATATATTTTTACCTCTCTTCCCTTTTCTTTTCTTCTACTTCACCACATCATGTGTGGGTTCAATCCTCTTTTTGGAGCTCCTTATTAATGAGATTGGTTGAATAGAAGGCTCCTCCTCGTTACCTGATTCATCATAAGAAATAATAGGAGGATATTGGGAAGTCTCTTCCCTTTCATTAGTATTCTCTTCATCCTCTATTTGTTTTCTTTTCTTTATGTAATTGGCAATATAAGGATTTTCAATGCAATTCACCGCACAATACATATAAATTTCCTCTAGATCAAAATCAAGAAATTTATCGAGATTAAATTTTGGAATACCCTCAGTTATATGTTTCATTTCTTCATAACCCAAAAGAAGACTAAGCTCTTTATGATGCTCAAGGGTAATCAAGTTATCACAATTTTTGGACACAACTTGATCATGAAACAAATAGCATTGGAGCTTTAAATGACCATGTTCATTGCAAAGTTCATAAGGATGACGATAAATATTGAATCTTTAAGCACAAACATCTAGCCTTTCTTGCAACAATTTAGTTTCTAAATGCTTATGCCTCTTGTAATATCTATCTTCCCTATTTGGTGTGTACTTGCAAACCCAATGCACTCCACAAAAATTGACATGTTTATAGGAGACATTTTCATCATAACTAGTGCAATCATCATTAGTACTATGGATATTCAAGGAGTTCATACTAATAACATTGCAATCATGCTCATCATTCAAAGATTTAGTGCCAAACATTTTAATGCATTCTTCTTCTAACACTTCGGCACAATTTTCCTTTCCATCATACTCACGAAAGATATTAAAAAGATGAAGCGTATGAGGCAAACTTAATTCAATTTTTTTGTAATTTTCTTTTATAAACTAAACTAGTGATAAAACAAGAAACTAAAAGACTCGATTGCAAGATCTGAAGATATACCTTCAAGCACTCACCTCCCTGGCAACGGCGCTAGAAAAGAGCTTGATGTCTACTACACAACCTTCTTCTTGTAGACGTTGTTGGGCCTCCAAGTGCAAAGGTTTGTAGGACAGTAGCAAATTTCCCTCAAGTGGATGACCTAAGGTTTATCAATCCATGGGAGGCGTAGGATGAAGATGGTCTCTCTCAAGAAACCCTGCAACCAAATAACAAAGAGTCTCTTGTGTCCCCAACACACCCAATACAATGGTAAATTGTATAGGTGCACTAGTTCGACGAAGAGATGGTGATACAAGTGGTATATGAATGGTAGATAATGGTTTTTGTAATCTGAAAATATAAAAACAGAAAAGTAACTAATGATAAAAGTGAGCACAAACGATATTGCAATGCTATGAAACAAGGCCTAGGGTTCATACTTTCACTAGTGCAAGTTCTCTCAACAATAATAACATAATTAGATCACATAACTATCACTCAACATGCAACAAAGAGTCACTCCAAAGTCACTAATAGAGGAGAACAAACAAAGAGATTATGGTAGGGTACGAAACCACCTCAAAGTTATTCTTTCCAATCAATCCGTTGGGCTATTCCTATAAGTGTCACAAACAGCCCTAGAGTTCGTACTAGAATAACACCTTAAGACACAAATCAACCAAAACCTTAATGTCACCTAGATACTCCAATGTCACCACAAGTATCCATGGGTATGATTATACGATATGCATCACACAATCTCAGATTCATCTATTCAACCAACACATAGAACCTCAAAGAGTGCCCCAAAGTTTCTACCAGGGAGTCAAGACGAAAATGTGTGCCAACCCCTATGCATAGATTCCCAAGGTCACGGAACCCGCAAGTTGATCACCAAAACATACATCAAGTGGATCAATAGAATACCCCATTGTCACCACGGGTATCCCACGCAAGACATACAACAAGTGTTCTCAAATCCTTAAAGACTCAATCCGATAAGATAACTTCAAAGGGAAAACTCAATCCATTACAAGAGAGTAGAGGGGGAGAAACATCATAATATCCAAAAATAATAGCAAAGCTCGCGATACATCAAGATCGTACCACCTCAAGAACACGAGAGAGAGAGAGAGAGAGATCAAACACATAGCTACTGGTACATACCCTCAGCCCCGAGGGGGAACTACTCCCTCCTCGTCATGGAGAGCACCGGGATGATGAAGATGGCCACCGGAGAGGGATTCCCCCTCCGGCAGGGTGCCGGAACGGGTCTAGATTGGCTTTCGGTGGCTACAGAGGCTTCTGGCAGCGGAACTCCCGATGTATCGTGCTCCCCGAAGTTTTTAGGGTATATGGGTATATATGGGAGGAATAAGTACATCGGTGGACCTCCGGGCTGTCCACGAGGGAGGGGGCACGCCCCCCACCCTCGTGGGCAGCCCGGGACTCTCCTGGTTCAACTCCGATACTCTGTGGGCTTCTTCTGGTCCAAAAATAAGTTCCGTGAAGTTTCAGGTCAATTGGACTCCGTTTGATTTTCCTTTTCTGCGATACTCTAAAACAAGGAAAAACAGAAACTGGCACTGGGCTCTGGGTTAATAGGTTAGTCCCAAAAATAATATAAAAGTGCATAATAAAGCCCATAAACATCCAAAACAGATAATATAATAGCATGGAACAATCAAAAATTATAGATACATTGGAGACGTATCAGTAGGCGCGCCCCCTGCCTCATGGCTTCCTCGGTTGTTTCTTGATGCCCACTCCAAGTCTCCTGGATCACGTTTGTTGTGAAAATCATGTTCCCGAAGGTTTCATTCCGTTTGTACTCCGTTTGATATTCCTTTTCTTCGAAAGCCTAAAATAGGAAAAAAAACAGCAATTTGGGCTGGGCCTCCGGTTAGTAGGTTAGTCCCAAAAATGATATAAAAGTCTAAAATAAAGCCCATTAATCAAAATAGATAATATAATAGCATGAGGCAATCATAAATTATAGATACGTTGGAGACGTATCAAGCATCCCCAAGCTTAATTCCTGCTCGTCCTCGAGTAGGTAAATGATAAAAGAAGAATTTTTGATGTAGAATGCTTTCTAACAAATTTCTCAATGTAATTTTTCTTTATTGTGGCATGAATGTTCAGATCCGAAAGATTCAAGATAAAAGTTTAATATTGACATAAAAATAATAATACTTCAAGCATACTAACTAAGCAATTATGTCTTCTCAAAATAACATGGACAAAGAAAGTTATCCCTACAAAATCATATAGTGTGGCTATGCTCTATCTTCACCACACAAAATATTTAAATCATGCACAACCCCGATGACAAGCCAATCAATTGTTTCATACTTTTTATGTTCTCAAACTTCTTCAATCTTCACGCAATATATGAGCGTGAGCCATGGATATAGCACTTTATGTGGAATAGAATGGTGGTTGTGGAGAAGACAAAAAGGAGAAGATAGTCTCACATCAACTAGGCGTATCAACAGGCTATGGAGATGCCCATCAATAGATATCAATGTGAGTGAGTAGGGATTTCCATGCAATGGATGCACTAGAGCTATAAGTATATGAAAGCTCAACAAAAGAAACTAAGTGGGTGTGCATCCAACTCGCTTGCTCATGAAGACCTAGGGCATTTTGAGGAAGCCCATCATTGGAATATACAAGCCAAGTTCTATAATGAAAAATTCCCACTAGTATATGAAAGTGATATCATAGGAGACTCTCTATCATGAAGATCATTGTAACACCCTCGATGCGACTATATCTCCCACGTGTCGAGGCACGACTTAGAAGCATAATCGCATTGAAGGCATATGTCGCAAGTTAGGCAATCTTCACAACATCCCATGTAATATAGATAATAAAAGGGGAGATAACATAGTTGGCTTACACTTGCCACGTCAATCAAGGTACATAATTAACATTACATCATCCAAACACTCATGGCCCGACTACGGCGCCAAAATAAAAGATAACCCAACATGCGACACGGTCCCGATCACCCCCAACTGGGCACCACTACTGATCATCAGGAAAGGAAACATAGTATCGTTGAGAGTCCTCGTCGAACTCCCACTTGAGCTCAAGCGCGTCACCTGGAGCGGAATCATCAGGCCCTGCATCTGGTTTAATAGTAATCTGTGAGCCACGAGGACTCAGCAATCTCGCACCCTCGCGATCAAGACTATTTAAGCTTATAGGTAAGGCAAGGTAAATATGTGGAGCTGCAGCAAGCGACTAGCATATATGGTGGCTATCCTGTTCGCAAAAGAGAGCGGGAAGAGAAGGCAAAGCGCGATCGAAAAACTAGAGAGCAACCTGCGCAAACATTACTCCAACACCGTGTCCACTTCCCGGACTCCGCCGAGAAGAGGCCATCACGGTAACTCACACTGTTGATTCATTTTAATTAAGTTAAGGTTCAAGTTATCTACAACCGGACATTAACAAATTCCCATCTGCCCATAACTGCGGGCATGGCTTTCGAAAGTTCAAATCCCTGCAGGGGAGTCCCAACTTAGCCCATGACAAGCTCTCACAGTCAACGAAGGAATAGACTTCCTCCCGAGACATTCTGATCAGACTCGGTATCTCAGTTCTTCAAGACACTTCGACAGGTTAAAACAAGTCCAGCGACACCGCCCGAATGTGCCGACAAATCCCGATAGGAGCTGCACATATATCGTTCTCAGGGCACACTCAGATGAGACATCCTACGAGTAAAACCAACCCTCAAGTTGCCCCGAGGTGGCCCCGCAGTCTACTCGGTCGGACCAACACTTAGAGGAGCACTGGCCCGGGGGGGGGGGGTTAAATAAGATGACCCTCGGGCTCCGGAAACCCAAGGGAAAAAGGCTAGGTGCCAAATGGTAAAACCAAGGTTGGGCATTGCTAGAAAAGCTTTAATCAAGGCGAACTATCAAGGGGTTCCCATTATAACCCAACCGCGTAAGGAACGCAAAATCCGGGAACATAACACCGATATGACGGAAACTAGGGCGGAAAGAGTGGAACAAAACACTAGGCGAGAGGCCGAGCCTTCCACCCTTTACCAAGTATATAGATGCATTAAGATAACATGGCAATATAATGATATCCCAGCAAGATAAATGTTCCAACAAGGAACGGACTCCAATCTTCACGTGCAACTAGCAACGCTATAAGAGGGGCTGAGCAAAGCGGTAACATAGCCAATCAACGGTTTGCTAGGACATGGTGGGTTAGAGGCTGACATGGCAATTTGGGAGGCTTGAAAGCAAGTGGTAGGCATCGTAGCATGGCATAGCAAAAGAGCGAGCATCTAGCAAAGCAAAGATAGTAGTGATTTCGAGGGTATGAACATCTTGCCAGCAAAGTTGTCAGAGTTGACTGGATCCTCTAAAGCAAACTCAACGGGCTCCTCGTTAGCGAACTCGTCTCTCGGCTCTACCCAAACAAGACAAACAAGCAAACGGAACACAATCAACCACGTGCAAAGCTCAAACAATATGATGCAAGGATGGTATGCTATGCGGGATGCGATGCGGGATACATATGCAAGATTTGACAAGGGATGCATGAACCTGGCCTCAAATTGGAAATCCAAGTGTGCCACTGGAAAGATGAGATGAAATCTCTTGAAAACGATATAAAGAACGCCGGAATTGGAGTTACGGTTTGGAAATGGCAAGCGATTCAAATATGACCACGTTCTGCGATTTACAGCAAGTAGTCATCTAAATGCAACAAGATGAACATGCTTGTCGCGGGGTGCTGATTCCACCAACACCTATGGGGACAGGGCCCCTTTCGGTTCGGTGGGAGGCGGAGAGCGCACAAAGAGCGGATCGAGGCAGTGCACGCGGGGGGGATTTTACCCAGCTTCGGGCCGCACGGATGCGTAAAACCCTACTGCTGCTTGTTTGTGTATATTGGATTCTTTGCTCAGGAGCGATCGACGCTACCAGACTGAGCGTGGGAGTGTTTCTGGTGTCTCCAATGAGCCAAACTGGCCGAACCTCCTCTACGTTGCGCTTGGGCCTCCTTTTATACTCTCAAGGGGTTACCCACAGGTGGCAACGTAGACTAGAAGGGTAAAAATGGAAAAGGATGCGGTAGGTGCAGCTACCGCTACTGTGGATACAGTGCGCCCTACCTAACTCTGACGGCAGGGGACAAGAGCATTAAATGCCTGTCTGAGTCTCCTAAACAGTGCCAAAGGTGACCGTTAGGAGCGCCACCGTTTGCCACGATGGGCTTCTCTTCATCTCCGCTTGCCACCACGTACCCCTAGCTGCACGGCCTCCTGCCACGTGTGCTTGGGAGAGTCCCAGAGCGACACGTTAGCAGGTGTGCTGGAGCGCGGGCATGAAGTGGGGGTTTCCCGCGGCAAGCTCCTTGCCGCGGCCGTCGCCTTGTCGCGTCCGGAAGCTTGTCGCTCGCCGGATCTTGCCGGGACGCAGGGCCCGTCGCGGCAAGCTTTCTTGGTATGCCTTGAATAGCCTTCCCGGCAAGCTCCTCTTGCCGAGGTCTTGTCTCTTCCCGCAAGATCCTCTTGCCGGGGCCTTGTTTGGCCTTCCCGGCAAGCTCCTCTTGCCGGGGCCTTGGTTTGAGTACTTTGTTCTTGAATGGTCTTCAAGGGATCCACGGAGGGGCTTGGCGGTCACCCGGCAAGCCTTGCCGCGGGGTGCTGCAACTGCCCGTGCACGAGTTCGGGATACTAGGGTACCCCTACTCTAGTACACCGACAGGAGCCCCCGGGCCTGGGCCATACACGGTGCCGAGCGCTGTTGGGCCAGGCCCAAAACAGTGCACGGGCACGCGCGGCCTAGGTCACGCCGAATCTAACTCCGTATCCACCGCGCCCCCCGCAACGGCCCGCATCAATCGCGGCGTCGTGGGAGAGATCGTGGGTGGTTGTTTACTTGGAAGGTCGAAACGTCCGCCCCGCCCCCCTTATAAGCAAGGGAAACATGGGTATTTCCCCCATCTTCGCCAGAGATGTCGGGGGGTGCTTGCCGGGTTATTTGTCTCGTGAGTTAAACCCACGTCAAGGAGCAAATCCTTGGTATCCCTCGGACAGACATTTCATCTCCTGGCAACAGGCCCTGCCACCTTCCCACGTCGCTCAACCTTTCTCACGCTTTTGACGGAGGTAGGAACGAGGTGGGTGCGGTTTCCTCGTTTCATTCCTTTGCTGCCATGACTACGACCAAACTTGGCCCCGAGAACGAGCCCCAGGGCCTAGAGTCGAGGGAGCACGGCAGTTTCCGGGAAGAAACGTGGTTTCGCCTTCCCCAGTCCATAAGAGGATGCATGATGAGGGATGAAAAACTTATCTGATATTGCAGCCCCCGGCAACTCTGGTTTGCCGTGGTCGATTCTTGGCACTCGCAGCCCCCAGCGATATTGGCTTGCCGGGAAGGCTTTTATCTTCAGCAGAGAACTTTGACGTTCTCGATGCCGGCTTCCGGCAAGCTTGTTGCCAGGAAGGCTTTTATCTTCGACAGAGAACTTTGACGTTCTCGATGCCGGCTTTCGACAAGCTTGTTGCCAGGAAGGCTTTTATCTTCAGCAGAGAACTTTGACGTTCTCGATGCCGGCTTCCGGCAAGCTTGTTGCCAGGAAGGCTTTTATCTTCAGCAGAGAACTTTGATGTTCTCGATGCCGGCTTCCGGCAAGCTCGTTGCCAGGAAGGCTTTTATCTTCGGCAGAGAACTTTGACGTTCTCGATGCCGGCTTCCGGCAAGCTCGTTGCCAGGAAGGCTTTTATCTTCGGCAGAGAACTTTGACGTTCTCGATGCCGGCTTCCGGTAAGCTTGTTGCCAGGAAGGCTTTTATCTTCAGCAGAGAACTTTGACATTCTCGATGCCGGCTTCCGGCAAGCTTGTTGCCAGGAAGGCTTTTATCTTCAGCAGAGAACTTTGACGTTCTCGATGCCGGCTTCCGGCAAGCTTGTTGCCAGGAAGGCTTATGGCGAAGAACTTCGTCGTTCTTGACACCGGCTCCCGGCAAGATCGTTGCCGGAAAGGCTTATGGCGAAGAACTTCGTCGTTCTTGACACCGGCTCCCGGCAAGATCGTTGCCGGAAAGGCTTATGGCGAAGAACTTCGTCGTTCTTGACGCCGGCTTCCGGCAAGATCGTTGCCGGAAAGGCTTATGGCGAAGAACTTCATTGTTCTTAACACCGGCTTCCGGCAAGATCGTTGCCGGAAAGGCTTATGGCGAAGAACTTCGTCGTTCTTGACACCGGCTCCCGGCAAGATCGTTGCCGGAAAGGCTTATGGCAAAGAACTTCGTCATTCTTGACGCCGAAAAGATTGGCCCTAAGGGCGCTGCCAGCCCCCGGGCCATAACTGCGTTCAAACATAGCAAGTAATTAGCATCCGAAGTGCACTTAACTCGCTTGCGAATTTTGACTCCTGCTACATATTCCCTATGCCTGCTGGAATGCTTTCCGGTGCGTGTGATCCAGCCAGCAGCGCTTGAGGGAACGGGCCCTTAGCGGCTATTCGGGAACATCGCCTCCCGGAAAGGTTTACCTTCTTGGTTCTAGCGCAACCGCACAAGTTGCCGAGCGGACTCGACGCAACATGGAGCGCAACTAGCCCCGAGAAGGCTCCTCGGCATATAGGTCTATGCAGAAATCTCAAATAAATAGTGCATGCTACCTTCCTGTTCAACCTCTCTTTGTACGTCCACCCTACGCTTTCTAGGGAAACTTGCCGGTGCAGGCACCCTTGCCGCGAGCGCCGAGTGCGGAACTTCAGCAGCCTGCTGGCGGGGTTGCTACCGACAAGCAATCTTGTCGCAGCTAGTTGCAGCTCGCTTAAGCTGTTGAGCGGACTCGAAACAAAGTAAGGGCGCTAGCGGCTCACTTAAGTTGCTGAGCGGACTCGAAGCAAAGTAAGGGCGCTAGCAGCTCACTTAAGTTGTTGAGCGAACTCGAAACAAAGTAAGGGCGCAACTTAGCTACGAGTTGATTCCTTCGCGCACAGGTTTTCCGTACAAAGAACAAGATCTCCGAGGCGGATAACTTTATATAGAAAGGAAATATCTAAAGTTTCGCATGACTTAGCTTTTTCTGTTGCCGCTCTGGCGACGTTCTTTTGCTCGCTCGCTCCTTAGGAGCCATGACGATGAAGATTTAGCTTGCGTGCATGCCGGATCAGGTTCGCACAATCTCGACGCCCCCTACCTGGCGCGCCCGAGATGTCGGGGGGTGCTGATTCCACCAACACCTATGGGGACAGGGCCCCTTTCGGTTCGGTGGGAGGCGGAGATCGCACAAAGAGCAGATCGAGGCAGTGCACGCGGGGGTGATTTTACCCAGCTTCGGGCCGCACGGATGCGTAAAACCCTACTGCTGCTTGTTTGTGTATATTGGATTCTTTGCTTAGGAGCGATCGACGCTACCAGACTGAGCGTGGGAGTGTTTCTGGTGTCTCCAATGAGCCAAACTGGCCGAACCTCCTCTACGTTGCGCTTGGGCCTCCTTTTATACTCTCAAGGGGTTACCCACAGGTGGCAACGTAGACTAGAAGGGTAAAAATGGAAAAGGATGCGGTAGGTGCAGCTACCGCTACTGTGGATACAGTGCGCCCTACCTAACTCTGACGGCAGGGGACAAGATCATTAAATGCCTGTCTGAGTCTCCTAAACAGTGCAAAAGGTGACCGTTAGGAGCGCCACCATTTGCCACGATGGGCTTCTCTTCATCTCCGCTTGCCACCATGTACCCCTAGCTGCACGGCCTCCTGCCACGTGTGCTTGGGAGAGTCCCAGAGCGACACGTTAGCAGGTTTGCTGGAGCGCGGGCACGAAGTGGGGGTTTCCCGCGGCAAGCTCCTTGCCGCGGCCGTCGTCTTGTCGCGTCCGGAAGCTTGTCGCTCGCCGGATCTTGCCGGGACGCAGGGCGCGTCGCGGCAAGCTTTCTTGGTATGCCTTGAATAGCCTTCCCGGCAAGCTCCTCTTGCCGAGGTCTTGTCTCTTCCCGGCAAGATCCTCTTGCCGATGCCTTGTTTGGCCTTCCCGGCAAGCTCCTCTTGCCGGGGCCTTGGTTTGAGTACTTTGTTCTTAAATGTTCTTCAAGGGATCCATGGAGGGTCTTGGCGGTCACCCGGCAAGCCTTGCCGCGGGGTGCTGCAACTGCCCGTGCACGAGTTCGGGATACTAGGGTACCCCTACTCTAGTACACCGACAATGCTACAGCACCCAAACATGACAACAAAATACATGGCAGGGATGCATTCAAGATGCTTAACAAAAGTCTAGCACTAAGCTACGGCCAATTCATCCGTTAACAGGTTCAAACGAGCATGTCAAAAATGCATATGGTAAACAGATCTCAGACTTAGTGAAATTAACACTTGTCTGGAATTTCAGATCAGATAGCACTCTTCGGAGCAACAAAATTACATGCTACAGGACCTGAACATGGCAAAGTAAAGCATGGCATGGATCTACTCAAAGAGCTTAACAAAAGTTCCTTAGTAACATTGAGCCAAAAGGGATCAGAAAATACAATTGCAAGCATGTGAACATGGCAAAAACATAATCAGATCACAGACTTAGTGAAAACTGGAGCATGCTGAAACAGGTATCAAGTAGGCATGTTTACGAGCTCGATGCACTCACTACAGAGCAAGTCATGACAAGCTAAGCATACAACCATCAAGAATACACAAAATGCAAGCTATACATGGCAAGAACAATAGCATAGCATGCACGGATCAACTACAACATCACTGGCAAAATCGCTAACAAGTAGACAATCTGCCCAGATTCACGAAATGACAAAAGTAGAGCTCGATTGACTCAAGCTAGGGTGCTGCATAATAGCAAACAAAGACATGGATGGATAGAGCACTACAAGATTAACAAAACATCCTTACTGATCATCCTCAAAAGAGGCACGGATCACTAGGAAACAACATGAGCATATGGCCATATGAGATAAACAGCTCAAGAACTTAGTGGAAATGCTAAGTCCCTGAAATCAGCATTACCAAGTGCCTCACTTTGCAAGATTGTGCTAGTCACCACACACATCACAAAAATACATGGGTTGTACATCTGGAAAGATGGCAAAACCCTTAACAAAACATATATAGAGCTCATGGGCATATCATGCACACAATAATCATGGCAAAAATGACAAATATCTAAATGGAGCAGCAGATCTGACAAATATCTCAAGTAGCACTCCTCTAACAGCATTTCGGGCATCAAGATGAATTAAAATGAAAATGATGCAATGAGATGAAACGATGTACTCTCTGAGACGAACATTTTGATATGCTATATGCCCAAAACGGAGCTACGGATGCGGAGATATAGCATGATGAAAAACGTAAAAAGTCAGCGTTTTGGGCGAGATTAGTTCAACCGAGATCTAGATCCATATCCAGCCGACGCGGATCCCGAGGTTTGTCGTGGAAGAAGAAGGTCGTCGGAGGAGACGGGTCTTGCCAGAGTCGTCGCCGCTAGAGCTTGGAGGAGGAGCTCGCCGGGGTCGCCGGGGCCGGCGAGGGGCTCGTGGTGGTGGCCGGAGACGGCGTCGGGGAGGGCCCGCGGGGCGGCGCACGGCGAGCCGGAGATGGCGGCGGCGATTGCCGACGTGAGGAGGCGCGGTGGCCGGTGATGGCGGACGCGGTGGTGCGAGGCAAATCCGGCGAGGGCGGGCGCCGGCTCGGGGAAAGGGAAGCGGGCGCAGGCGGCGCTCGGCTCGGGCTGAGGAGGGCCCCTCGCGGGCTTCGGCGGGCCGCGGTGGGAGGCGCCGGCGGAGCGACACATGGCAGCCTACGAGTGGCTGCGGGCGGCGGCGGAGAGGCGTCCGACGCGGGCGGACATGTCCGGCGCGGCGCGAGGAGGATTTCTAGGGTTAGGGGGAGAAGAGACCCGAGATTTGAGGAGGGGGTTCTATTTATAGGCATAGGAGGAGCTTGGAGAGTCCAAATGAGGTGCGGTTTTCGGCCACGCGATCGTGATTGAACGCTCTAGATGATGGAGAGGGTTTTGGTGGGTTTTGGGCCAAATTGGAAGGGTGTTGGGCTGCAACACACACGAGGCCTTTACGGTCCCTCGGTTAACCGTTGGAGTATCAAACTAAGTCCAAATGATACGAAACTTGACAGGCGGTCTACCGGTAGTAAACCAAGGCTGCTTGGAAAGTCTCGGTCCAATCCGGAAATGTTTAATCCCCACACACGAAAGAAATGTAGAAATGACGACCGGAGGAGAACGGAGCGTTGGAATGCAAAACAGACAACGGGGAAAATGCTCGGATGCAAGAGATGAACACGTATGCAAATGCAATGCACATGATGACATGATATGAGATGAATGACAACGATAACAACACACGGAGACAAAAACCCGAACGGGAGAAAATAAAATAACTTAAGGCCGGAAACGGCAAGAGTTGGAATACATATTGGGAAAGTCATATCCGGGGTGTTACAACACTCCACCACTACGAAAGGATCTCGTCTCGAGATCTAGGACTGAAAGAACGCCGGGTATTCAGAACAGAGGTGATCCTCGCATTCCCAGGTAGCTTCACGGTCGGAATGGTGTGACCACTTGACTTTGAGGAATTTGATTGACTTGTTGCGAGTCTTGCGTTCAGTCTCTTCAAGAATAGCAACTGGGTGCTCATGATAAGAGAGATCTTCTTGGAGCTTAATGTCCTCGAAGTTAACGGTGCGGTCAAGAGTCTTGAAGCACTTTCGGAGCTGAGAGACATGGAACACATCATGAACATTTGCAAAGTTTGAAGGAAGCTCGAGTTGATAGGCGAGGTCGCCTTTCTTGCTGACAATCTTGAAAGGTCCCACGTATCTAGGGGCAAGCTTCCCTTTGATACCGAAGAGACGAGTATCTTTCATAGGAGAGACGCGGAGGTAAACATGATCTCCGATCTCGAAAGCCAAATCACGGTGTTTACTATCATAGTAGCTCTTCTGACGGGATTGGGCTGCTTTGAGGTTATCTCGAATGACTTTGCACATACCCTCTGCCTCTGTGATTAAGTCATTACCCAAAAGCCGACGTCACCGGTTTTGGACCAGTTGAGAGGGGTACGACACTTCCTGCCATACAAAATTTCAAATGGGGCCTTGCCCGAACTTGCTTGAAAACTGTTGTTGTAGCATAATTCAGCATAAGGAAGACAATCCTCCCACTTCATGCCAAAGGAGATCACACAAGCCCTGAGCATATCTTCAAGAATCTGATTGACACGCTTGACTTGACCGCTAGTTTGAGGATGGAAAGCTGTGCTGAAGCGGATGTTGGTGCCCATGGCCTTTTGAAAAGAATCCCAAAACTTGGAGGTAAAGATGTTGCCACGGTCTGAAGAGATCACTTGTGGAATACCGTGCAAAGAGATAATTCGAGAGGTATAGAGTTCCGCCAATTGAGCTGCAGTGATTGACTCTTTGATAGGCAGAAAGTGAGCCACTTTAGTGAGTTTGTCGATGACAACGAATATAGCATCATTGCCACACTTGGACTTAGGAAACCAGTCACGAAGTCCATTTCAATGTGGTCAAACTTCCATTCTGGAATGGCAAGAGGTTGGAGGAGACCAGCTGGTCTTTGGTGTTCTGCCTTCACTCTTCTGCAGACATCACACTCATTCACGAATTGAGCAATCTCGCGCTTCATTCGAGTCCACCAATAAGCATGCTTGAGGTCCTGATACATCTTCGTGCTCCCAGGGTGGATGGAGAGAAGGGAATTGTGAGCCTTGTTCATGATCACTTTACGGAGGTCACCTTTGGGTACAACAATACGATCCTCGAAGAAGAGAGTATCCTTGTCATCAAGGCGGTAGCACTTGTACTTGGGTTGACTCTTGGCAATCCCAATCTTCACCTTTTTCACCATAGCATCAAGAAGCTGGGCTTGGCGAATCTGGTCTTCCAAGGTAGGGGAGACTTGAAGGTTGGCGAGGAAACCTTGAGGAACAATTTGCAGATTAAGTTTGCGGAAAGCTTCACAAAGCTCGGGTTGATAAGACTTGAGAATCAGGCTGTTGCAATAAGCCTTTCTGCTCAATGCGTCAGCAATCACATTGGCCTTGCCTGGAGTATACTCGATACTCGATTATACTCTTGAATCATTTCGACCCATCGAGTTTGCCTGAGGTTGAGATTAGGCTGAGTGAAGATGTACTTGAGACTCTTGTGATCAGTGAAAATGTCCACTTTTCTTCACAATAAGAGATGTCCCCAAGTCAAAAGAGCATGCACAACTGCCGCCAACTCGAGATCATGAGTGGGGTAGTTCTTCTCATTGGGCTTCAACTAGCGAGAGGTATAAGCAACAACTTTCTTCTCTTGCATCAACACTGCGCCAAGACCTTGGAGAGAGGCATCACAAAAGACCTCGTACGCCTTGGATTCATCAGGCGGAGTGAGAACTGGAGCAGTGATCAATTTCTCTTTCAAAGTGTTGAAAGCAATGTCACACTCCGAAGACCAAACGTACTTGACGTGCTTCTGGAGAAGATTTGAGAGAGGCTTCGCGATCTTGGAAAAAATTTCAATGAATCTTCGGCAGTAGCTTGCGAGACCGAGGAAGCTACGAAGTTGCTTCACGTTCTGAGGAGGTTCCCAATTCACAATTGCAGACACCTTCTCAGGATTCACCGCAATGCCCTTGGTAGAGATGATATGACCAAGATCAAGAACCTCATCGAGCCAAAATTCGCACTTGGAGAACTTGGCGTAGAACTGATGTTCCCTCAGTTTATCGAGTACCAAACGCAAGTGCTTGGCATGATCTTCCTTGTTCTTCGAGAAAACCAGAATGTCGTCGAGATAGACCAAAACGAAGTCATTGGTGTAGGCGTTAAAGATGAAGTTCATCATGCGAGAGAAAGTCGGAGGAGCGTTGACGAGGCCAAAAGACATGACAGTGTACTCATATGAACCATAGCTTGTCCTGAAGGCCGTCTTGGGAATATCTTGTTCACGGATTCGAATATGATGATAACCCATACGGACATCAAGCTTGGAGAATACTTGGGCACCTTTGAGTTGTTCGAACAGCTCGTTGATGTTGGGAAGTGGGTATTTGTTCTTGATGGTCTTCTTGTTCAATGGACGGTAATCAACACAAAGTCGGTCCGTTCCATCCTTCTTCTTCACAAAAAGAACACCACAACCCCACGGAGAAGAACTTGGCCGGATGAGACCCATTCTTTCTTGAATATCGAGTTGCTTCTTCAGCTCCTTCAACTCTTCAGGTCCGAGCTTGTAAGGACGCTTGCACACTAGTTCCGTGCCAGGCTCAGGATCGATGACAAATTCAACTGGCCGGTGCGGAGACATTCCTGGAAGCTCTTTTGGAAAGACGTCTTGATATTCGCAAACGACTGGAATTTGCGAGATGGCATCGAGTTCACCCTTCTCATTGAGAGAAAACAGACGGATGGTATCATCACGAGCGGCAAAGACAATTACATCCTCAGACGAATGAGTCAATTGAATCTGCCTGGCTGCACAATCAAGATGTGCCTTGTGCTTAGAAAGCCAATCCATCCCGAGAATAAGATCAATATCCGAGTTACCAAGAACCACCAGAGAAGAGAGAAACTTGTAATTGCCCAACGTGATAGAGATATCGGGAGCAACCAAACTAGAAGCCAAAAGCTTGCCGGGAGAAACAACTTGCATGACTTTGGGCATGATCTCAGTATCAACATTGTGCTTCGATGCAAAAGGGCATGACAAGAAAGAATGCGATGCACCAGTATCAAAAAGTACTTTTTCTGGAACATCGTTAACAGGAAGGTTACCCATGATGACATCTGACGAGTCCTCTGCCTGAGCTGCATTCATCAAGTTGACCTTGGCGTGCTTAGGGTTATGCTTGACCACAGCTATACTTGCCGATCTCACAGGAGGAGGAGGAGGAAGACGCCTCTGATTGAGACACTTGTTGGCATAGTGACCCTTCTGTTGGCACTTGTTGCACGTGACCTCTGAAAGCGGACGGTGATACGGAGCACTCGATCTTGGAGCTTGAGACAAAGTCTTGTTTTGAAAGCCAGGGTTGGGTGGGTGGGAAGATCCACTGCCACCTTTGCTCTTCTGCTGATACGGCTGATGGAACGGAGGAGGAGGAAGCCAATACTTCTGCTGCTTGGCCACTTGAGTAGAGGAAGAAGGAGTAGCATCTCTGACTCGCTTCTTGGAAGCATCACACCTCAGTTGAGTAGCCTCTTGCTTTAGTGCCATGTTGTAGAACTCATCGTACCTCAAGGGCTCAAAGAGAACAAGAGCTAGCTAAATTTCTTCTCTGAGACCACCCCTGAACTGGTATATCATGCTCTTCTCATCAAGGACGTCCTGCTTAGCAAAGCGGGCGAGCTTCTGGAACAACTTGTTGTAGTCATAGACAAACAAAGAGCCTTGCTTCAGGTTGCGGAATTCCTCACGCTTGCTTTCAACCACGCTCTGAGGGATATGGTGAGCTCTGAAATCTTGACGGAATTCATCCCAGGTAATAACACGTCCACCTCTGGAATCCTTGTACTGCTGGAACCATTCTGCAGCTTGATCTTTGAGTTGGAAGGAAGCGAACTTGACGAAGTCCTCAGGCCTGACGTTACTGCACTCGAAATGCTTGCACAGATCCATGAGCCAATCGTCAGCATCGGTTGCCTCAACACAATTGCTGAAAGTCTTTGGCCCGTTAGCGAGGAACTGGTTGAGTGTAGCAAAGTGATTCTGATTGTTGCCTTGGTTCCCTTGGTTGCCATGATTGCGCTCTTGAAGAATTTGCATGATCAACTGTGTGTTTGCATTGGTTGCGGCCATCACAGCTTGCCATGCCTCCGGAGGAGGTGGCGGTGGTGGCGGATCCTGATTCTGATTCTGATTGGTGCTCTTAGCGGGAGCCATCCTGAAGAGGTTTGACCACCGTTAGCACATTGACAGATAAATGAAGCTGAATCCAGCGGAATGAAAATTGCAACATATAGTCTTCACATCCGAACAAAATGAACGAATGCATTCCTCTTGAAATGGTCACATATCCATAAATTGAGAAGCCACGTAGAATTTAGGTAGAGAAATAAATCAACAAGGTACGGATCAAGAACGAATACTCGGTAAGAAATCCCAATCTCAAACCAAATATCCGTGGAAGAAGAGCTAGAGCTACGAGAATTCCCACCTATGAAACTCCCGAACCTTTCCGGTTATGCAATCAGGTGTTGGGGATACAGGGGAAGCATAATATCTCACCCAAATCTAGCAAATCCTACATCCAACTGTATCTATCCTTCAACACATAACCGAGAAAAAACTTCGGAAACCATCTACCTCAACCTTCGAAAAGCATCAGTTATACAAGTTATGGCGATACTCCCGAACTCCCGCCCCAGTACTGGGTGGCGTCGAGGTTATCTCACCAACGAACTGCATAAAAGAGATTTTCGATGTCGGCGTACTAAACTCAGGTATTCCAGAACTGCAACGATAAAATTATGACGACAACACCTCAGAGCTCAACTCCCCGGGACACTTCCACAAAACCCCTGACAGGAGGCACCAAGACAATGTTCTCATCATAGAACCATCGGAACGATTCCAGGATACCCGCGTGATCCTAAATTTTTATTTTGTGAAATTTGAGAAGAGAAGAGTCAAAACTCTACGTCAGGATGCCTTACCAGAGCGATGAGGAGACTGGGAAGTAAAAAGAATTCCTAAACTCTCCGATATATAATTCCTAAATGACTCAAAACATTTTTCTAGACACAACTCGGCCGCTAATAACGATCAAGCAATGGGGCTCCTAAGGTCGGGGAAGGCTCTGATTACCAACTTGTAACACCCTCGATGCGACTATATCTCCCACGTGTCGCGGCACGACTTAGAGGCATAATCGCATTGAAGGCATATGTCGCAAGTTAGGCAATCTTCACAACATCCCATGTAATATAGATAATAAAAGGGGAGATAACATAGTTGGCTTACACTCGCCACGTCAATCAAGGTACATAATTAACATTACATCATCCAAACACTCATGGCCCGACTACGGCACCAAAATAAAAGATAACCCAACATGCGACACGGTCCCGATCACCCCCAACTGGGCACCACTACTGATCATCAGGAAAGGAAACATAGTATCATTGAGAGTCCTCGTCGAACTCCCACTTGAGCTCAAGCGCGTCACCTGGAGCGGAATCATCAGGCCCTGCATCTGGTTTAATAGTAATCTGTGAGCCACAGGGACTCAGCAATCTCGCACCCTCGCGATCAAGACTATTTAATCTTATAGGTAAGGCAAGGTAAATATGTGGAGCTGCAGCAAGCGACTAGCATATATGGTGGCTATCCTGTTCGTAAAAGAGAGCGGGAAGAGGAGGCAAAGCGCGATCGAAAAACTAGAGAGCAACCTGCGCAAACATTACTCCAACACCGTGTCCACTTCCCGGACTCCGCCGAGAAGAGGCCATCACGGTAACTCACACTGTTGATTCATTTTAATTAACTTAAGGTTCCAGTTACCTACAACCGGACATTAACAAATTCCCATCTGCCCATAACCGCGGGCACGGCTTTCGAAAGTTCAAATCCCTGCAGGGGAGTCCCAACTTAGCCCATGACAAGCTCTCACGGTCAACGAAGGAATATACTGAAGGAATTATGCCCTAGAGGCAATAATAAAGTTATTATTTATTTCCTTATATCATGATAAATGTTTATTATTCATGCTAGAATTGTATTAAACCGGAAACATAATACATGTGTGCATACATAGACAAACAGAGTGTCACTAGTATGCCTCTACTTGACTAGCTTGTTAATCAAAGATGGTTATGTTTCCTAACCATGAACAAAGTGTTGTTATTTGATTAATGAGGTCACATCATTAGTTGAATGATCTGATTGACATGACCCATTCCATTAGCTTAGCACCCGATCGTTTAGTATGTTGCTATTGCTTTCTTCATGACTTATACATGTTCCTATGACTATGAGATTATGCAACTCCCGTTTGCCGGAGGAACACTTTGGGTGCTACCAAACGTCACAACGTAACTGGGTGATTATAAAGGAGCATTACAGGTGTCTCCAAAGGTACATGTTGGGTTGGCGTATTTCGAGATTAGGATTTGTCACTCCGATTGTCGGAGAGGTATCTCTGGGCCCTCTCGGTAATGCACATCACATAAGCCTTGCAAGCATTACAACTAATATGTTAGTTGTGAGATGATGTATTACGGAACGAGTAAAGAGACTTGCCGGTAACGAGATTGAACTAGGTATTGGGTACCGACGATCGAATCTCGGGCAAGTAACATACCGATGACAAAGGGAACAACATATGTTGTTATGCGGTCTGACCGATAAAGATCTTCGTTGAATATGTAGGAGCCAATATGGGCATCCAGGTCCCGCTATTGGTTATTGACCGGAGATGTGTCTCAGTCATGTCTACATTATTCTCGAACCGTAGGGTCCGCACGCTTAACGTTACGATGACAGTTATTATGAGTTTATGCATTTTGATGTACCAAAGTTAGTTCGGAGTCCCGGATGTGATCACGGACATGACGAGGAGTCTCGAAATGGTCGAGACATAAAGATTGATATATTGGAAGCCTATATTTGGACATCGGAAGTGTTCCGGGTGAAATCGGGATTTTACCGGAGTACCGGGAGGTTACCGGAACCCCCCGGGAGCCATATG
Source organism: Triticum dicoccoides (assembly GCF_002162155.2). Classification (NCBI taxonomy): domain Eukaryota; kingdom Viridiplantae; phylum Streptophyta; class Magnoliopsida; order Poales; family Poaceae; genus Triticum; species Triticum dicoccoides. The sequence continues at coordinate 227,358,326 of NC_041388.1, read as the reverse complement.
GGCCTTAATGGGCTTTAGTGGAAAGGAGAAAGGGGAAGCCCAAGGTGGCCGCGCGCCTCCCCCCTCCCCTAGTCCTATTAGGACTAGGAGAGGTGGCTGGCCCCCCTCTCTCTCTTTCCCCCCCGGGGAATCCTAGTCCAACTAGGATTGGGGGGGAGTCCTACTCCCGGTAGGAGTAGGACTCCTCCTGCGCCCTCCTCCTGGCCGGCGGCCCCCTCCCCCTTGGCTCCTTTATATACGGAGGCGGGGGGCACCTCTAGACACACAAGTTGATCCTTGAGATCGTTCCTTAGCCGTGTGCGGTGCCCCCTGCCACCATATTCCACCTCGATCATATTGTAGCGGTGCTTAGGCGAAGCCCTGCGACGGTAGAACATCAAGATTGTCACCACGCCATCGTGCTGACGAAACTCCTCCCCGACGCTTTGCTGGATCGGAGCCCGGGGATCGTCATCGAGCTATACGTGTGCTAAGAACTCGGAGGTGCCGGAGTAACGGTGCTTGGACCGGTCGGATCGAGAAGACGTACGACTACTTCCTCTACGTTGCGTCAACGCTTCCGCAGTCGGTCTGCGTGGGTACGTAGATAACACTCTCCCCTCTTGTTGATATGCATCACCATGATCTTGCGTGTGCGTAGGAAAATTTTGAAATTACTACGTTCCCCAACAGTGGTATCCGAGCCTAGGTTTTATGGTTTGATGTTATATGCACGAGTAGAACACAAGTGAGTTGTGGGCGATATAAGTCATACTGCCTACTAGCATGTCATACTTTGGTTCGGCGGTATTGTTGGACGAGACGACCCGGACCAACATTACGCGTACGCTTACGCGAGACCGGTTCTCCCGGCGTGCTTTGCACATAGGTAGCTTGCGGGCGACTGTCTCTCCAACTTTAGTTGAACCGAGTGTGGCTACGCCCGGTCCTTGCGAAGGTTAAAACGGAGTCTATTTGACAAACTATCGTTGTGGTTTTGATGCGTAGGTGAGATTGGTTCTTACTTAAGCCCGTAGCAGCCACATAAAACTTGCAACAACAAGTAGAGGATGTCTAACTTGTTTTTGCAGGGCATGTTGTGATGTGATATGGCCAAGACATGATTCTAAATTTTATTGTATGAGATGATCATGTTTTGTAACCGAGTTATCGGCAACTGGCAGGAGCCATATGGTTGTCGCTTTATTGTATGCAATGCAATCGCGATGTAATGCTTTACTTTATTACTAAGCGGTAGTGATAGTCGTAGAAGCATAAGATTGGCGAGACGACAACGATGCTACGATGGAGATCAAGGTGTCGTGCCGGTGATGATGGTGATCATGACGGTGCTTCAAAGATGGAGATCACAGGCACAAGATGATGATGGCCATATCATATCACTTATATTGATTGCATGTGATGTTTATCTTTTATGCATCTTATCTTGCTTTGATTGACGGTAGCATTATAAGATGATCTCTCACTAAATTATCAAGAAGTGTTCTCCCTGAGTATGCACCATTGCGAAAGTTCTTCGTGCTGAGACACCACGTGATGATCGGGTGTGATAGGCTCTATGTTCAAATACAACGGGTGCAAAACAGTTGCACACGCAGAATACTCAGGTTATACTTGACGAGCCAAGCATATACAGATATGGCCTCGGAACACGGAGACCGAAAGGTCGAGCGTGAATCATATAGTAGATATGATCAACATAGTGATGTTCACCAATGAAACTACTCCATCTCACGTGATGATCGGACATGGTTTAGTTGATTTGGATCACGTGATCACTTAGAGGATTAGAGGGATGTCTATCTAAGTGGGAGTTCTTAAGTAATATGATTAACTGAACTTAAATTTATCATGAACTTAGTCCCTGATAGTATCTTGCTTGTTTATGTTGATCGTGGATAGATGGCTCGTGCTGTTGTTCCGTTGAATTTTAATGCGTTCCTTGAGAAAGCAAAGTTGAAAGATGATGGTAGAAATTACACGGACTGGGTCCGTAACTTGAGGATTATCCTCATTGCCGCACAGAAGAATTACGTCCTGGAAGCAGCGCTGGGTGCCAGGCCTGCTGCTGGAGCAACACCAGATGTTATGAACGTCTGGCAGAGCAAAGCTGATGACTACTCGATAGTTCAGTGTGCCATGCTTTATGGCTTAGAATCGGGACTTCAACGACGTTTTGAACGTCATGGAGCATATGAGATGTTCCAGGAGTTGAAGTTAATATTTCAAGCAAATGTCCGGATTGAGAGATATGAAGTCTCCAATAAGTCCTATAGCTGCAAGATGGAGGAGAACAGTTCTGTCAGTGAGCATATACTCAAAATGTCTGGGTATAATAATCACTTGATTCAATTGGGAGTTAATCTTCCAGATGATTGCGTCATTGACAGAATTCTCCAATCACTGCCACCAAGCTACAAGAGCTTCGTGATGAACTATAATATTCAAGGGATGAACAAGACTATTCCCGAGCTCTTCACAATGCTGAAAGCTGTGGAGGTAGAAATCAAGAAGGAGCATCAAGTGTTGATGGTCAATAAGACCACTAGTTTCAAGAAAAAGGGCAAAGGGAAGAAGAAGGGGAACTTCAAGAAGAACGGCAAGCAAGTTGCTGCTCAAGAGAAGAAACCCAAGTCTGGACCTAAGCCTGAAACTGAGTGCTTCTACTGCAAGCAGACTGGTCACTGGAAGCGGAACTGCCCCAAGTATTTGGCGGATAAGAAGGATGGCAAGGTGAACAAAGGTACATGTGATATACATGTTATAGATGTGTACCTTACCAATGCTCGCAGTAGCACCTGGGTATTTGATACTGGTTCTGTTGCTAATATTTGCAACTCGAAACAGGGACTACGGATTAAGCGAAGATTGGCTAAGGACGAGGTGACGATGCGCGTGGGAAACGGTTCCAAAGTCGATGTGATCGCGGTCGGCACGCTACTCTACATCTACCTTCGGGATTAGTATTAGACCTAAATAATTGTTATTTGGTGCCAGCGTTGAGCATGAACATTATATCTGGATCTTGTTTAATGCGAGGCGGTTATTCATTTAAATCAGAGAATAATGGTTGTTCTACTTATATGAGTAATATCTTTTATGGTCATGCACCCTTGAAGAGTGGTCTATTCTTATTGAATCTCGATAGTAGTAATACACATATTCATAATGTTGAAGCCAAAAGATGCAGAGTTGATAATGATAGTGCAACTTATTTGTGGCACTGCCGTTTAGGTCATATCGGTGTAAAGCGCATGAAGAAACTCCATACTGATGGACTTTTGGAACCACTTGATTATGAATCACTTGGTACTTGCGAACCGTGCCTCATGGGCAAGATGACTAAAACACCGTTCTCCGGTACTATGGAGAGAGCAACAGATTTGTTGGAAATCGTACATACAGATGTATGTGGTCCGATGAATATTGAGGCTCGTGGCGGATATCGTTATTTTCTCACCTTCACAGATGACTTAAGCAGATATGGGTATATCTACTTAATGAAACACAAGTCTGAAACATTTGAAAAGTTCAAAGAATTTCAGAGTGAAGTTGAAAATCATCGTAACAAGAAAATAAAGTTTCTACGATCTGATCGTGGAGGAGAATATTTGAGTTACGAGTTTGGTGTACATTTGAAAAATTGTGGAATAGTTTCGCAACTCACGCCACCCGGAACACCACAGCGTAATGGTGTGTCCGAACGTCGTAATCATACTTTACTAGATATGGTGTGATCTATGATGTCTCTTACTGATTTACCGCTATCGTTTTGGGGATACGCTCTAGAGACGGCCGCATTCACGTTAAATAGGGCACCATCAAAATCCGTTGAGACGACGCCTTATGAACTGTGGTTTGGCAAGAAACCAAAGTTGTCGTTTCTGAAAGTTTGGGGCTGCGATGCTTATGTGAAAAAGTTTCAACCTGATAAGCTCGAACCCAAATCGGAGAAATGTGTCTTCATAGGATATCCAAAGGAAACTATTGGATACACCTTCTATCATAGATCCGAAGGCAAGACTTTTGTTGCTAAATTCGGAAACTTTCTAGAGAAGGAGTTTCTCTCGAAAGAAGTGAGTGGGAGGAAAGTAGAACTTGACGAGGTAACTGTACCTGCTCCCTTACTGGAAAGTAGTACATCACAGAAAACTGTTTCAGTGACACCTACACCAGTTAGTGAGGAAGCTAATGATAATGATCATGAAACTTCAGATCAAGATACTACTGAACCTCGTAGATCAACCAGAGTGAGATCCGCGCCAGAATGGTACGGTAATCCTATTCTGGAAGTCATGCTACTAGATCATGATGAACCTACGAACTATGAAGAAGCGATGGTGAGCCCAGATTCCGCAAAATGGCTTGAAGCCATGAAATCTGAGATGGGATCCATGTATGAGAACAAAGTATGGACTTTGGTTGACTTTCTCGATGATCGGCAAGCGATTGAGAATAAATGGATCTTCAAGAAGAAGACTGACGCTGACGGTAATGTTACTGTCTACAAAGCTCGACTTGTCGCAAAATGTTTTCGACAAGTTCAAGGGGTTGACTACGATGAGACCTTCTCACCCGTAGCGATGCTTAAGTCTGTCCGAATCATGTTAGCAATTGCCGCATTTTATGATTATGAAATTTGGCAAATGGATGTCAAAACTGCATTCCTGAATGGATTTCTGGAAGAAGAGTTGTATATGATGCAACTAGAAGGTTTTGTCGATCCAAAGGAAGCTAACAAAGTGTGCAAGCTCCAGCGATCCATTTATGGACTGGTGCAAGCCTCTTGGAGTTGGAATAAACGCTTTGATAGTGTGATCAAAGCATTTGGTTTTATACAGACTTTCGGAGAAGCCTGTATTTACAAGAAAGTGAGTGGGAGCTCTGTAGCATTTCTGATATTATATGTGGATGACATATTACTAATTGGAAATGATATAGAATTTCTGGATAGCATAAAGGGATACTTGAATAAGAGTTTTTCGATGAAAGACCTCGGTGAAGCTCCTTACATATTAGGCATAAATATCTATAGAGATAGATCAAGACGCTTAATTGGACTTTCACAAAGCACATACCTTGAGAAGATTTTGAAGAAGTTCAAAATGGATCAAGCAAAGAAAGGGTTCTTGCCTGTGTTACAAGGTGTGAAGTTGAGTCAGACTCAATGCCCGACCACTGCAGAAGATAGAGAGAAAATGAAAGATGTTCCCTATGCTTCAGCCATAGGCTCTATCATGTATGCAATGCTGTGTACCAGACCTGATGTGTGCCTTGCTATAAGTTTAGCAGGGAGGTACCGAAGTAATCCAGGAGTGGATCACTGGACAGCGGTCAAGAACATCCTGAAATACCTGAAAAGGACTAAGGATATGTTTCTCGTATATGGAGGTGACAAAGAGCTCATCGTAAAAGGTTACGTTGATGCGAGCTTTGACACTGATCCGGACGATTCTAAATCGCAAACCGGATACGTGTTTACATTAAACGGTGGAGCTGTCAGTTGGTGCAGTTCTAAACAAAGCGTCGTAGCGGGATCTACATGTGAAGCGGAGTACATAGCTGCTTCGGAAGCAGCGAACGAAGGAGTCTGGATGAAGGAGTTCATATCCGATCTAGGTGTCATACCTAGTGCATCGGGTCCAATGAAAATCTTTTGTGACAATACTGGTGCAATTGCCTTGGCAAAGGAATCCAGATTTCACAAGAGAACCAAGCACATCAAGAGACGCTTCAATTCCATCCGGGATCTAGTCCAGGTGGGAGACATAGAGATTTGCAAGATACATACGGATCTGAATGTTGCAGATCCGTTGACTAAGCCTCTTCCACGAGCAAAACATGATCAGCACCAAGGCTCCATGGGTGTTAGAATCATTACTGTGTAATCTAGATTATTGACTCTAGTGCAAGTGGGAGACTGAAGGAAATATGCCTTAGAGGCAATAATAAAGTTATTATTTATTTCCTTATATCATGATAAATGTTTATTATTCATGCTAGAATTGTATTAAACCGGAAACATAATACATGTGTGAATACATAGACAAACAGAGTGTCACTAGTATGCCTCTACTTGACTAGCTTGTTAATCAAAGATGGTTATGTTTCCTAACCATGAACAAAGTGTTGTTATTTGATTAACGAGGTCACATCATTAGTTGAATGATCTGATTGACATGACCCATTCCATTAGCTTAGCACCCGATCGTTTAGTATGTTGCTATTGCTTTCTTCATGACTTATACATGTTCCTATGACTATGAGATTATGCAACTCCTGTTTGCCGGAGGAACACTTTGGGTGCTACCAAACGTCACAACGTAACTGGGTGATTATAAAGGAGCATTACAGGTGTCTCCAAAGGTACATGTTGGGTTGGCGTATTTCGAGATTAGGATTTGTCACTCCGATTGTCGGAGAGGTATCTCTGGGCCCTCTCGGTAATGCACATCACATAAGCCTTGCAAGCATTACAACTAATATGTTAGTTGTGAGATGATGTATTACGGAACGAGTAAAGAGACTTGCCGGTAACGAGATTGAACTAGGTACAACCGACAATCGAATCTCGGGCAAGTAACATACCGATGACAAAGGGAACAACATATGTTGTTATGCGGTCTGACCGATAAAGATCTTCGTTGAATATGTAGGAGCCAATATGGGCATCCAGGTCCCGCTATTGGTTATTGACCGGAGATGTGTCTCAGTCATGTCTACATTATTCTCGAACCGTAGGGTCCGCACGCTTAACGTTACGATGACAGTTATTATGAGTTTATGCATTTTGATGTACCGAAGTTAGTTCGGAGTCCCGGATGTGATCACGGACATGACGAGGAGTCTTGAAATGGTCGAGACATAAAGATTGATATATTGGAAGCCTATATTTGGACATCGGAAGTGTTCCGGGTGAAATCGGGATTTTACCGGAGTACCGGGAGGTTACCGGAACCCCCCGGGAGCCATATGGGCCTTAATGGGCTTTAGTGGAAAGGAGAAAGGGGCAGCCCAAGGTGGCCGTGCGCCTCCCCCCTCCCCTAGTCCTATTAGGACTAGGAGAGGTGGCCGGCCCCCCTCTCTCTCTTTCCCCCTCAGGGAATCCTAGTCCAACTAGGATTGGGGGGGGGGGAGTCCTACTCCCGGTAGGAGTAGGACTCCTCCTGCGCCCTCCTCCTGGCCGGTGGCCCCCTCCCCCTTGGCTCCTTTATATACGGAGGCAGGGGGCACCTCTAGACACACAAGTTGATCCTTGAGATCGTTCCTTAGCCGTGTGCGGTGCCCCCTGCCACCATATTCCACCTCGATCATATTGTAGCGGTTCTTAGGCGAAGCCGTGCGACGGTAGAACATCAAGATCGTCACCACTCCATCGTGCTGACGAAACTCCTCCCCGACGCTTTGCTGGATCGGAGCCCGGGGATCGTCATCGAGCTGTACGTGTGCTAAGAACTCGGAGGTGCCGGAGTAACGGTGCTTGGATCGGTCGGATCGAGAAGATGTACGACTACTTCCTCTACGTTGCGTCAACGCTTCCGCAGTCGGTCTGCGTGGGTACGTAGATAACACTCTCCCCTCTTGTTGCTATGCATCACCATGATCTTGCGTGTGCGTAGGAAAATTTTGAAATTACTACGTTCCCCAATAGTGGTATCCGAGCCTAGGTTTTATGGTTTGATGTTATATGCACGAGTAGAACACAAGTGAGTTGTGGGCGATATAAGTCATACTGCCTACTAGCATGTCATACTTTGGTTCGGCGGTATTGTTGGACGAGACGACCCAGACCAACATTACGCGTACGCTTACGCGAGACCGGTTCTCCCGACGTGCTTTGCACATAGGTGGCTTGCGGGGGACTGTCTCTCCAACTTTAGTTGAACCAAGTGTGGCTACGCCCGGTCCTTGCGAAGGTTAAAATGGAGTCTATTTGACAAACTATCGTTGTGGTTTTGATGCGTAGGTGAGATTGGTTCTTACTTAAGCCCGTAGCAGCCACATAAAACTTGCAACAACAAGTAGAGGACGTCTAACTTGTTTTTCCAGGGCATGTTGTGATGTGATATGGCCAAGACATGATGCTAAATTTTATTGTATGAGATGATCATGTTTTGTAACCAAGTTATCGGCAACTGGCAGGAGCCATATGGTTGTCGCTTTATTGTATGCAATGCAATCGCGATGTAATGCTTTACTTTATTACTAAGCGGTAGTGATAGTCGTAGAAGCATAAGATTGGCGAGACGACAACGATGCTACGATGGAGATCAAGGTGTCGCGCCGGTGACGATGGTGATCATGACGGTGCTTCGAAGATGGAGATCACAAGCACAAGATGATGATGGCCATATCATATCACTTATATTGATTGCATGTGATGTTTATCTTTTATGCATCTTATCTTGCGTTGATTGACGGTAGCATTATAAGATGATCTCTCACTAAATTATCAAGAAGTGTTCTCCCTGAGTATGCACCGTTGCGAAAGTTCTTCGTGCTGAGACACCACGTGATGATCGGGTGTGATAGGCTCTACGTTCAAATACAACGGGTGCAAAATAGTTGCACACGCGGAATACTCAGGTTATACTTGACGAGCCAAGCATATACAGATATGGCCTCGGAACACGGAGACCGAAAGGTCGAGCGTGAATCATATAGTAGATATGATCAACATAGTGATGTTCACCAATGAAACTACTCCATCTCACGTGATGATCGGACATGGTTTAGTTGATTTGGATCACGTGATCACTTAGAGGATTAGAGGGATGTCTATCTAAGTGGGAGTTCTTAAGTAATATGATTAACTGAACTTAAATTTATCATGAACTTAGTCCCTGATAGTATCTTGCTTGTTTATGTTGATCGTGGATAGATGGCTCGTGCTGTTGTTCCGTTGAATTTTAATGCGTTCCTTGAGAAAGCAAAGTTGAAAGATGATGGTAGAAATTACACGGACTGGGTCCGTAACTTGAGGATTATCCTCATTGCCGCACAGAAGAATTACGTCCTGGAAGCAGCGCTGGGTGCCAGGCCTGCTGCTGGAGCAACACCAGATGTTATGAACGTCTGGCAGAGCAAAGCTGATGACTACTCGATAGTTCAGTGTGCCATGCTTTATGGCTTAGAATCGGGACTTCAACGACGTTTTGAACGTCATGGAGCATATGAGATGTTCCAGGAGTTGAAGTTAATATTTCAAGCAAATGTCCGGATTGAGAGATATGAAGTCTCCAATAAGTCCTATAGCTGCAAGATGGAGGAGAACAGTTCTGTCAGTGAGAATATACTCAAAATGTCTGGGTATAATAATCACTTGATTCAATTGGGAGTTAATCTTCCAGATGATTGCGTCATTGACAGAATTCTCCAATCACTGCCACCAAGCTACAAGAGCTTCGTGATGAACTATAATATTCAAGGGATGAACAAGACTATTCCCGAGTCTTCACAATGCTGAAAGCTGCGGAGGTAGAAATCAAGAAGGAGCATCAAGTGTTGATGGTCAATAAGACCACTAGTTTCAAGAAAAAGGGCAAAGGGAAGAAGAAGGGGAACTTCAAGAAGAACGGCAAGCAAGTTGCTGCTCAAGAGAAGAAACCCAAGTCTGGACCTAAGCCTGAAACTGAGTGCTTCTACTGCAAGCAGACTGGTCACTGGAAGCGGAACTGCCCCAAGTATTTGGCGGATAAGAAGGATGGCAAGGTGAACAAAGGTATATGTGATATACATGTTATTGATGTGTACCTTACCAATGCTCGCAGTAGCACCTGGGTATTTGATACTGGTTCTGTTGCTAATATTTGCAACTCGAAACAGGGACTACGGATTAAGCGAAGATTGGCTAAGGACGAGGTGACGATGCGCGTGGGAAACGGTTCCAAAGTCGATGTGATCGCGGTCGGCACGCTACCTCTACATCTACCTTCGGGATTAGTATTAGACCTAAATAATTGTTATTTGGTGCCAGCGTTGAGCATGAACATTATATCTGGATCTTGTTTAATGCGAGGCGGTTATTCATTTAAATCAGAGAATAATGGTTGTTCTACTTATATGAGTAATATCTTTTATGGTCATGCACCCTTGAAGAGTGGTCTATTCTTATTGAATCTCGATAGTAGTAATACACATATTCATAATGTTGAAGCCAAAAGATGCAGAGTTGATAATGATAGTGCAAGAGTGGGCAGCTAGGGCACATAACATCGATATGACGGAAACTAGGGCAGCAAGAGTGGAACAAAACACTAGGCGAGAGGCCGAGCCTTCCACCCTTTACCAAGTATATAGATGCATTAAGATAACATGGCAATATAATGATATCCCAACAAGTAAATAAATGTTCCAACAAGGAACAGACTCCAATCTTCACCTGCAACTAGCAACGCTATAAGAGGGGCTGAGCAAAGCGGTAACATAGCCAATCGATGGTTTGCTAGGACATGGTGGGTTAGAGGCTGACATGGCAATTTGGGAGGCTTGAAAGCAAGTGGTAGGCATCATAGCATGGCATAGCAAAAGAGCGAGCATCTAGCAAAGCAAAGATAGTAGTGATTTCGAGGGTATGATCATCTTGCCTGCAAAGTTGTCAGAGTTGACTGGATCCTCGAAAGCAAACTCAATGGGCTCCTCGTTAGTGAACTCGTCTCTCGGCTCTACCCAAACAAGACAAACAAGCAAACGGAACACAATCAACTACATGCAAAGCTCAAACAATATGATGCAAGGATGGTATGCTATGCGGGATGCGATGCTTGATGCATATGCAAGATTTGACAAGGGATGCATGAACCTGGCCTCAAATTGGAAATCCAAGTGTGCCACTGGAAATATGAGATGAAATCGCTTGAAAACGATATAAAGAACGCCGGAATTGGAGTTACGGTTTGGAAATGGCAAGCGATTCAAATATGACCACGTTCTGCGGTCTACAGCAAGTAGTCATCTAAATGCAACAAGATGAACATGCTACGGCACCCAAACATGACAACAAAATACATGGCAAGGATGCATTCAAGATGCTTAACAAAAGTCTAGCACTGAGCTATTCATCCATTAACAGGTTCAAACAAGCATGTCAAAAATGCATATGGTAAACAGATCTCAGACTTAGTGAAATTAACACTTGTCTGGAATTTCAGATCAGATAGCACTCTTTGGAGCAACAAAACTACATGCTACAGGACCTGAAAATGGCAAAGTAAAGCATGTCATGGAGCTACTCAAAGATCTTAACAAAAGTCCCTTAGTGACCTTGAGCCAAAAGGGATCAGAAAATACAATTGCAAGCATGTGAACATGGCAAAAACATAATCAGATCACAGACTTAGTGAAAACTGGAGCATGCTGAAACAGGTATCAAGTAGGCATGTTTACGAGCTCGATGCACTCACTACAGAGCAAGTCATGATAAGCTAAGAATACACCCATTAAAATACACAAAATCCAAGCTAGATATGGCAAGAACAATAGCATAGCATGCACGGATCAACTACAACATCACCGGCAAAATCGCTAACAAGTAGACAATCTGCCCAGATTCATGAAATGACAAAAGTAGAGATCGATTGACTAAAGCTAGGGTCCTCCATAATTGCAAACAAAGACATGGATGGATAGAGCACTACAAGATTAACAAAACATCCTTACTGATCATCCTCAAAAGAGGCACGGATCACTAGGAAACAACATGAGCATATGGCCATATGAGATAAACAGCTCAAGGACTTAGTAGAAATGCTAAGTCCCCGAAATCAGCATTACCAAGTGCCTCACTTTGCAAGCTTGTGCTAGTCACCACACACATCACAAAAATACATGGGTTGCACCTCTGGAAAGATGGCAAAACCCTTAACAAAACATATGTAGAGCTCATGGGCATATCATGCACACAATAATCATGGCAAAAATGACAAATATCTAAATGGAGCAGCAGATCTGACAAATATCTCAAGTAGCACTCTTCTAACAGCATTTCAGGCATCAAGATGAACTCAAATGAAAATGATGCAATGAGATTAAATGATGTACTCTCTGAGACGAACATTTTGATATGCTATATGCCCAAAACGGAGCTACGGATGCGGAGATATAGCATGATGAAAAACGTAAAAAGTTAGGGTTTCGGGCGTGATTAGGTCAACCGAGATCTAGATCCAGATCCAGCCGGTGCGGATCCCGAGGTTCGTCGTGGAAGAAGAAGGTCGCCGGAGGAGACGGGGCTTGCCGGAGTCGTCGTCGCCGGAGCTTGGAGGAGGAGCTCGCCGGGGTCGCCGGGGCCGGCGAGGGGCTCGCGGTGGTGGCCGGAGACGGCGTCGGGGAGGGCCCGCGGGGCGGCGCACAACGAGCCGGAGATGGCGGCGGCGATTGCCGACGTGAGGAGGCGCGGCGGCCGGTGATGGCGGACGCGGTGGCGCGAGGCAAATCCGGCGAGGGCGGGCACCGGCTCGGGGAAAGGGAAGCAGGCGCAGGCGGCGCTCGGCTCGGGCCGAGGAGGGCCCCTCGCGGGCTTCGGCGGGCCGCGGTGGGAGGCGCCGGCAGAGCGACACGTGGAAGCCTACGAGTGGCTGTGGGCGGCGGCGGAGAGGCGTCCGACGCGGGCGGACAGGTCCGGCGCGGCGCGATGAGGATTCCTAGGGTTAGGGGGAGAAGAGACCCGGGATTTGAGGAGGGGGTTCTATTTATAGGCATAGGAGGAGCTAGGAGAGTCCAAATGAGGTGCGGTTTTCGGCCACGCGGTCGTGATCGAACGCTCTAGATGATGGAGAGGGTTTTTGGTGGGTTTTGGGCCAAATTGGAAGGGTGTTGGGCTGCAACACACACGAGGCCTTTACGGTCCCTCGGTTAACCGTTGGAGTATCAAACGAAGTCCAAATGATACGAAACTTGACAGGCGGTCTACCGGTAGTAAACCAAGGCCGCTTGGCAAGTCTCGGTCCAATCCGGAAATGTTTAATCCCCACACACGAAAGAAAGGAAGAAATGACCACCGGAGGAGAACGGAGCGTCGGAATGCAAAACGGACAACGGGGAAAATGCTCGGATGCAAGAGATGAACACGTATGCAAATGCAATGCACATGATGACATGATATGAGATGAATGACAACGATAACAACACATGGAGACAAAAACCCGAACCCGAGAAAATAAAATAAATTAAGGCCGGAAACGGCAAGAGTTGGAATACATATTGGGAAAGTCATATCCGGGGTGTTACAACACTCCACCACTACGAAAGGATCTCGTCCCGAGATCTAGGACTGAAAGAACGCCGGGTATTCAGAACGGAGGTGATCCTCGCGTTCCCAGGGAGCTTCACGGTCGGAATGGTGTGACCACTTGACTTTGAGGAATTTGATTGACTTATTGCGAGTCTTGCGTACAGTCTCTTCAAGAATAGCAACTGGGTGCTCATGATAAGAGAGATCTTCTTGGAGCTTAATGTCCTCGAAGTTGAAGGTGCGGTCAGGAGTCTTGAAGCACTTTCGGAGCTGAGAGACATGGAACACATCATGAACATTTGCAAAGTTTGAAGGAAGCTCGAGTTGATAGGCGAGGTCGCCTCTCTTGCTGACAATCTTGAAAGGTCCCACGTATCTAGGGGCAAGCTTCCCTTTGATACCGAAGCGACGAGTACCTTTCATAGGAGAGACGCGGAGGTAAACATGATCTCCGATCTCAAAAGCCAAATCACGGTGTTTACTATCATAGTAGCTCTCCTGACGGGATTGGGCTGCTTTGAGGTTATCTCGAATGACTTTGCACATATCCTCTGCCTCTGTGATTAAGTCATTACCCAAAATCTGACGTCACCGGTTTCGGACCAGTTGAGAGGGGTACGACACTTCCTGCCATACAGAATTACAAATGGGGCCTTGCCCGAACTTGCTTGAAAACTGTTATTGTAGCATAATTCAGCATAAGGAAGACAATCCTCCCACTTCATGCCGAAGGAGATCACACAAGCCCTGAGCATATCTTCAAGAATTTGATTGACACGCTTGACTTGACCGCTAGTTTGAGGATGGAAAGCTGTGCTGAAGCGGATGTTGGTGCCCATGGCCTTCTGAAAAGAATCCCAAAACTTGGAGGTAAAGATGCTGCCATGGTCTGAAGAGATCACTTGTGGAATACCGTGCAAAGAGAAAATTCGACAGGTATAGAGTTCCGCCAATTGAGCTGCAGTGATTGACTCTTTGATAGGCAGAAAGTGAGCCACTTTAGTGAGTTTGTCGATGATAACGAATATAGCATCATTGCCACACTTGGACTTAGGAAACCCAGTCACGCAGTCCATTTCAATGTGGTCAAACTTCCATTCTGGAATGGCAAGAGGTTGGAGGAGACCAGCTGGTCTTTGGTGTTCTGCCTTCACTCTTCTGCAGACATCACACTCATTCACGAATTGAGCAATCTCGCGCTTCATTCGAGTCCACCAATAAGCCTGCTTGAGGTCCTGATACATCTTCGAGCTCCCAGGGTGGATGGAGAGGAGGGAATTGTGAGCCTTGTTCATGATCACTTTACGGAGGTCACCTTTGGGTACAACAATACGATCCTCGAAGAAGAGAGTATCCTTGTCATCAAGGCGGTAGCACTTGTACTTGGGTTGACTCTTGGCAATCCCAATCTTCACCTTTTTCACCATAGCATCAAGAAGCTGGGCTTGGCGAATCTGGTCTTCCAAGGTAGGAGAGACTTGAAGGTTGGCGAGGAAACCTTGAGGAACAATTTGCAGATTAAGTTTGCGGAAAGCTTCACAAAGCTCGGGTTGATAAGGCTTGAGAATCAGGCTGTTGCAATAAGCCTTTCTGCTCAATGCATCAGCAATCACATTGGCCTTGCCTGGAGTATACTCGATACTCGGATTATACTCTTGAATCATTTCGACCCATCGAGTTTGCCTGAGGTTGAGATTAGGCCGAGTGAAGATGTACTTGAGACTCTTGTGATCAGTGAAAATGTCCACTTTTCTTCACAATAAGAGATGTCTCCAAGTCAAAAGAGCATGCACAACTGCCGCCAACTCGAGATCATGAGTGGGGTAGTTCTTCTCAGTGGGCTTCAACTAGCGAGAGGTATAAGCAACAACTTTCTTCTCTTGCATCAACACTGCGCCAAGACCTTGGAGAGAGGCATCACAAAAGACCTCGTATGGCTTGGATTCATCAGGCGGAGTGAGAACTGGAGCAGTGATCAATTTCTCTCTCAAAGTGTTGAAAGCAATGTCACACTCCGAAGACCAAACGTACTTGACGTGCTTCTGGAGAAGATTTGAGAGAGGCTTCGCGATCTTGGAAAAAATTTCAATGAATCTTCGGCAGTAGCTTGCGAGACCGAGGAAGCTACGGAGTTGCTTCACGTTCTGAGGAGGTTCCCAATTCACAATTGCAGACACCTTCTCAGGATTCACCGCAATGCCCTTGGCAGAGATGATATGACCAAGATAAAGAACCTCATCAAGCCAAAATTCTCACTTGGAGAACTTGGCGTAGAACTGGTGTTCCCTGAGCTTATCGAGTACCAAACGCAAGTGCTTGGCATGATCTTCCTTGTTCTTTGAAAAGACCAGAATGTCGTCGAGATAGACCAAAACGAAGTCATTGGTGTAGGCGTTGAAGATGAAGTTCATCATGCGAGAGAACGTCGGAGGAGCGTTGATGAGGCCAAAAGACATGACAGTGTATTCATATGAACCATAGCTTGTCCTGAAAGCCGTCTTGGGAATATCTTGCTCACGGATTCGAATCTGATGATAACCCATGCGGAGATCAAGCTTGGAGAATACTTGGGCGCCTTTGAGTTGTTCGAACAGCTCGTTGATGTTGGGAAGTGGGTATTTGTTCTTGATGGTCTTCTTGTTCAATGGACGGTAATCAACACAAAGTCGGTCCGTTCCATCCTTCTTCTTCACAAAAAGAACACCACAACCCCACGGAGAAGAACTAGGCCGGATGAGACCCATTCGCTCTTGAATATCGAGTTTCTTCTTCAACTCCTTCAACTCTTCAGGTCCGAGCTTGTAAGGACGCTTGCACACTGGTTCCGTGCGAGGCTCAAGATCGACGACGAATTCAACTGGCCGGTGCGGAGGCATTCCTGGAAGTTCTTCTGGAAAGACGTCTTGATATTCGCAAACGACTAGAATCTGCAAGATAGCATCCGGTTCACCCTTCTCATTGAGAGAAAACAGACGGATGGTATCATCACGAGCGGCAAAGACAATTACATCCTCAGACGAATGAGTCAATTGAATCTGCCTGGCTGCACAATCAAGATGCGCCTTGTGCTTAGAAAGCCAATCCATTCCGAGAATAAGATCAATATCCGAGTTACCAAGAACCACCGGAGAAGAAAGGAACTTGTAGTCGCCCAACGTGATAGAGATATCGGGAGCAACCAAACTAGAAGTCAAAAGCTTGCTGGGAGAAACAACTTGCTTGACTTTGGGCATGATCTCAGTATCAACATTGTGCTTTGATGCAAAAGGGCATGACAAGAAAGAATGCGATGCACCAGTATCAAAAAGTACTTTTGCAGGAACATCGTTAACAGGAAGGTTACCCATGATGACATCTGATGAGTCCTCTGCCTGAGCTGCATTCATCAAGTTGACCTTGGCGTGCTTAGGGTTATGATTGACCACAACTGTACTTGCCGATCTCACAGGAGGAGGAGGAGGAAGATGCCTCTGATTGAGACACTTGTTGGCATAGTGACCCTTCTGTTGGCACTTGTTGCACGTGACCTCTGAAAGAGGACGGTGATACGGAGCACTCGATCTTGGAGCTTGAGATGAAGTCTTGTTTTGAAAGCCTGGGTTGGGTGGGTGGGAAGATCCACTGCCACCTTTGCTCTTCTGCTGATACGGCTGACGGAACGGAGGAGGAGGAAGCCAATACTTCTGCTGCTTGGCCACTTGAGTAGAGGAAGAAGGAGTAGCATCTCTGACTCGCTTCTTGGAAGCATCACACCTCAGTTGAGTAGCCTCTTGCTTCAGTGCCATGTTGTAGAACTCATCGTACCTCAAGGGCTCAAAGAGAACAAGAGCTAGCTGAATTTCTTCTCTGAGACCACCCCTGAACTGGTATATCATGCTCTTCTCATCAGGGACGTCCTGCTTAGCAAAGCGGCCGAGCTTCTGGAACAACTTGTTGTAGTCATAGACAAACAAAGAGCCTTGCTTCAGGTTGTGGAATTCCTCACGCTTGCTTTCAACCACGCTCCGAGGGATATGGTGAGCTTTGAAATCTTGACGGAATTCATCCCAGGTAATAACACGTCCACCTCTGGAATCCTTGTACTGCTGGAACCATTCTGCAGCTTGATCTTTGAGTTGGAAGGAAGAGAACTTGACGAAGTCCTCAGGCCTGACGTTACTGCACTCGAAATGCTTGCACAGATCCACGAGCCAATCGTCAGCATCGGTTGGCTCAACACAATTGCTGAAAGTCTTTGGCCCGTTAGCAAGGAATTGGTTGAGTGTAGCAAAGTGATTCTGATTGTTGCCTTGGTTCCCTTGGTTGCCTTGATTGTGCTCTTGAAGAATTTGCATGATCAACTGTGTGTTTGCATTGGTTGCGGCCATCATAGCTTGCCATGCCTCCGGAGGAGGTGGAGGTTGTGGCGGATCCTGATTCTGATTCTGATTGGTGCTCTTAGCGGGAGCCATCCTGAAGAGGTTGACCACTGTTAGCACATTGACAGATAAATGAAGCTAAATCCAACGGAATGAAAATTGCAACATATAGTCTTCACATCCGAACAAAATGAACGAATGCATTCCTCTTGAAATGGTCACATATCCATAAATTGAGAAGCCACGTAGAATTTAGGTAGAGAAATAAATCAACAAGGTACGGATCAAGAACGAATACTCGGTAAGAAATCCCAATCTCAAACCAAATATCCGTGGAAGAAGAGCTAGAGCTACGAGAATTCCCACCTATGAAACTCCCGAACCTTTCCGGTTATGCAATCAGGTGTTGGGGATACAGGGAAGCATAATATCTCACCCAAATCTAGCAACTCCTACATCCAACTGTATCCATCCTTCAACACATAATCGAGAAAAAACTTCGGAAACCATCTACCTCAAACTTCGAAAAGCATCCGTTATACAAGTTATGGCGATACTCCCGAACTCCCGCCCCAGTACTGGGTGGCGTCGAGGTTATCTCACCAACAAACTGCATAAAAGAGATTTTCGATGTCGGCGTACTAAACTCAGGTATTCCAGAACTGCAACGATAAAATTATGACGACAACACCTCAGAGCTCAACTCCCCGGGACACTTCCACAAAACCCCTGACAGGAGGCACCAAGACAATGTTCTCATCATAAAACCATCGGAACGATTCCAGGATACCCGCGTGATCCTAATTTTTTTTTGTGAAATTTGAGAAGAGAAGAGTCAAAACTCTACGTCAGGATGCCTTACCAGAGAGATGAGGAGACTGGGAAGTAAAAAGAATTCCTAAACTCTCCGATATATAATTCCTAAATGACTCAAAACATTTTTCTAGACACAACTCGGCCGCTAATAACGATCAAGCAATGGGGCTCCTAAGGTCGGGGAAGGCTCTGATTACCAACTTGTAACACCCTCGATGCGACTATATCTCCCACGTGTCGAGGCACAACTTAGAGGCATAATCGCATTGAAGGCATATGTCACAAGTTAGGCAATCTTCATA
This sequence comes from Triticum dicoccoides, assembly GCF_002162155.2. Taxonomy (NCBI): domain Eukaryota; kingdom Viridiplantae; phylum Streptophyta; class Magnoliopsida; order Poales; family Poaceae; genus Triticum; species Triticum dicoccoides. The sequence goes on along the minus strand of NC_041388.1, from coordinate 227,339,619 downwards.
ACATCCCATGTAATATAGATAATAAAAGGGGAGATAACATAGCTGGCTTACACTCGCCACGTCAATCAAGGTACATAATTAACATTACATCATCCAAACACTCATGGCCCGACTACGGCGCCAAAATAAAAGATAACCCAACATGCGACATGGTCCCGATCACCCCCAACTGGACACCACTACTGATCATCGGGAAAGGAAACATAGTATCGTTGAGAGTCCTCGTCAAACTCCCACTTGAGCTCAAGCGCGTCACCTGGAGCGGATCATCAGGCCCTGCATCTGGTTTAATAGTAATCTGTGAGCCACAGGGACTCAGCAATCTCGCACCCTCATGATCAAGACCATTTAAGCTTATAGGTAAGGCAAGGTAAATATGTGGAGCTGCAGCAAGCGACTAGCATATATGGTGGCTATCCTGTTCGCAAAAGAGAGCGGGAAGAGGAGGCAAAGCGCGATCGAAAAACTAGAGAGCAACCTGCGCAAACATTACTCCAACACCGTGTCCACTTCCCGGACTCCGCCGAGAAGAGGCCATCACGGTAACTCACAATGTTGATTCATTTTAATTAAGTTAAGGTTCAAGTTATGTACAACCGGACATTAACAAATTCCCATCTGCCCATAACCGCGGGCACGGCTTTTGAAAGTTCAAATCCCTGCAGGGGAGTCCCAACTTAGCCCATGACAAGCTCTCACCGTCAACGAAGGAATAGACCTCCTCCCGAGATGTTCCGATCAGACTCGGTATCTCGGTTCTTCAAGACACTTCGACAGGTTAAAACAAGTCCAGCAACACCGCCCGAATGTGCCGACAAATCCCAATAGGAGCTGCACATATCTCGTTCTCAGGGCACACTCATATGAGACATCCTACAAGTAAAACCAACCCTCAAGTTGCCCCGAGGTGGCCCCGCAGTCTACTCGGTCGGACCAACACTTAGAGGAGC
>NC_041388.1:227307532-227338590 GCF_002162155.2 Triticum dicoccoides | reverse complement strand
GGGGGGGGTTAAATAAGATGACCCTCGGGCTCCGGAAACCCAAGGGAAAAAGAGGCTAGGTGGCAAATGGTAAAATCAAGGTTGGGCATTGCTGGAAAAGCTTTAATCAAGGCGAACTATCAAGGGGTTCCCATTATAACCCAACTGCGTAAGGAACGCAAAATCCGGGAACATAACACCGATATGACGGAAACTAGGGCGGCAAGAGTGGAACAAAACACTAGGCGAGAGGCCGAGCCTTCCACCCTTTACCAAGTATATAGATGCATTAAGATAACATGGCAATATAATGATATCCCAACAAGTAAATAAATGTTCCAACAAGGAACGGACTCCAATCTTCACCTGCAACTAGCAACGCTATAAGAGGGGCTGAGCAAAGCGGTAACATAGCCAATCAACGGTTTGCTAGGACATGGTGGGTTAGAGGCTGACATGGCAATTTGGGAGGCTTGAAAGCAAGTGGTAGGCATCATAGCATGGCATAGCAAAAGAGCGAGCATCTAGCAAAGCAAAGATAGTAGTGATTTCGAGGGTATGATCATCTTGCCTGCAAAGTTTTCAGAATTGACTGGATCCTCGAAAGCAAACTCAACGGGCTCCTCGTTAGCTAACTTGTCTCTCGGCTCTACCCAAACAAGACAAACAAGCAAACGAAACACAATCAACTACGTGCAAAGCTCAAACAATATGACGCAAGGATGGTATGCTATGCGGGATGCGATGCTTGATGCATATGCAAGATTTGACAAGGGATGCATGAACCTGGCCTCAAATTGGAAATCCAAGTGTGCCACTGGAAAGATGAGATGAAATCGCTTGAAAATGATATAAAGAACACTGGAATTGGAGTTACGGTTTGGAAATGGCAAGCGATTCAAATATGACCACGTTCTGCGATTTACACCAAGTAGTCATCTAAATGCAACAAGATGAACATGCTACGGCACCCAAACATGACAACAAAATACATGGCAGGGATGCATTCAAGATGCTTAACAAAAGTCTAGCACTGAGCTACGGCCAATTCATCCATTAACAGGTTCAAACAAGCATGTCAAAAATGCATATGGTAAACAGATCTCAGACTTACTGAAATTAACACTTGTCTGGAATTTCAGATCAGATAGCACTCTTCGGAGAAACAAAACTACATGCTACAGGACCTGAACATGGCAAAGTAAAGCATGGCATGGAGCTACTCAAAGATCTTAACAAAAGTCCCTTAGTGACCTTGAGCCAAAAGGGATCAGAAAATACAATTGCAAGCATGTGAACATGGCAAAAACATAATCACATCACATAATTAGTGAAAACTGGAGCATGCTGAAACAGGTATCAAGTAGGCATGTTTACGAGCTCGATGCACTCACTACAGAGCAAGTCATGACAAGCTAAGCATACACCCATCAAGAATACACAAAATGCAAGATAGACATGGCAAGAACAATAGCATAGCATGCACGGATCAACTACAACATCACCGGCAAAATCGCTAACAAGTAGACAATCTGCCCAGATTCACAAAATGACAAAAGTAGAGCTCGATTGACTCAAGCTAGGGTGCTCCATAATTGAAAACAAAGACATGGATGGGTAGAGCACTACAAGATTAACAAAACATCCTTACTGATCATCCTCAAAAGAGGCACGGATCACTAGGAAACAACATGAGCATATGGCCATATGAGATAAACAGCTCAAGGACTTAGTGGAAATGCTAAGTCCCTGAAATCAGCATTACCAAGTGCCTCACTTTGCAAGCTTATGCTAGTCACCACACACATCACAAAAATACATGGGTTGCACCTCCGGAAAGATGGCAAAACCCTTAACAAAACATATGTAGAGCTCATGGGCATATCATGCACACAATAATCATGGCAAAAATGACAGATATCTAAATGGAGCAGCAGATCTGACAAATATCTCAAGTAGCACTCTTCTAATAGCATTTCGGGCATCAAGATGAACTCAAATGAAAATGATGCAATGAGATGAAATGATGTACTCTCTGAGGCGAACATTTTGATATGCTATATGCCCAAAACAGAGCTACAGATGCTGAGATATAGCATGATGAAAAACGTAAAAAGTTAGGGTTTCGGGCGACATTAGGTCAACCGAGATCTAGATCCAGATCCAGCTGGCGCGGATCCCGAGGTTCGTCGTGGAAGAAGAAGCTCTCCGGAGGAGATGGGGCTTGCCGGAGTCGTCGCCGCCGGAGCTTGGAGGAGGAGCTCGCCGGGGTCGCCGGGGCCGGCGAGGGGCTCGCAGTGGTGGCCGGAGACGGCGTCGGGGAGGGCCCGCGGGGCGGCGCACGGCGAGCCGGAGATGGCGGCGGCGATTGCCGGTGTGAGGAGGCGCGGCGGCCGGCGATGGCGGACGCGGTGGCGCGAGGCAAATCCGGCGAGGACGGGCGCCGGCTCGGGGAAAGGGAAGCGGGCGCAGGCGGCGCTCGGCTCGGGCCGAGGAGGGCCCCTCGCGGGCTTCGGCGGGCCGCGGTGGGAGGCGCCGGTAGAGCGACACGTGGGAGCCTATGAGTGGCTGCGGGCGGCGGCGGAGAGGCGTCCGACGCGGGCGGACATGTCCGGCGCGGCGCGAGGAGGATTTCTAGGGTTAGGGGAGAAGAGACCCGGGATTTGAGGAGGGGGTTCTATTTATAGGCATAGGAGGAGCTAGGAGAGTCCAAATGAGGTGCGGTTTTCGGCCACGCTATCGTGATCGAACGCTCTAGATGATGGAGAGGGTTTTGGTGGGTTTTGGGCCAAATTGGATGGGTGTTGGGGTGCAACACACACGAGGCCTTTACGGTCCCTCGGTTAACCGTTGGAGTATCAAACGAAGTCCAAATGATACAAAACTTGACAAGCGGTCTACCGGTAGTAAACCAAGGCCTCTTGGCAAGTCTCGGTCCAATCCGGAAATGTTTAATACCCACACACGAAAGAAAGGTAGAAATGAGCACCGGAGGGGAACAGAGCGTCAGAATGCAAAACGGACAACGGGGAAAATGCTCGGATGCAAGAGATGAACACGTATGCAAATGCAATGCACATGATGACATGATATGAGATTCATGACAACGATAACAACACACGGAGACAAAAACCCGAACCCGAGAAAATAAAATAACTTAAGGCCGGAAACGGCAAGAGTTGGAATACATATTGGGAAAGTCATATCCGGGGTGTTACAATCATGGTGCTACTTTGAAGCACAAGTGTGGAAAAAGGATAGTAACATTGTCCCTTGTCTCTTTTTCTCTCATTTTTTTATTTGGGCCTTTTTTGGCCTCTTTTTTCTCTTTTTTTATTTTTCGTCCGGAGTCTCATCCCGACTTGTGGGGGAATCATAGTCTCCATCGTCCTTTCCTCACTTGGTACAATGCTCTAATAATGATGATCATCACACTTTAATTTCTTACAACTCAAGAATTACAACTCAATACTTGGAACAAAATATGAGTCTATGCGAATGCCTCTGGCAGTGTACCGGGATGTGCAGTGATGCATGAGTGACATGTATGAAGAATTATGAACGGTGGCTTTGCCACAAATACGATGTCAACTACATGATCATGCAAGCAATATGACAATGATGAAGCGTGTCATAATAATGGAACGGTGGAAAGTTGCATGGCAATATATCTCGGAATGGCTATGGAAATGCCATAATTGGTAGGTATGGTGGTTGTTTTGAGGGAGGTATATGGTGGGTTTAAGGTACCGACGAAAGTTGCGCGATACTAGAGAGGCTAGCAATGGTGGAAGGGTGAGAGTGCGTATAATCCATGGACTCAACATTAGTCATAAAGAACTCACATACTTATTGCAAAAATCTATTAGTTATCGAAACAAAGTATCACGCGCATGCTCCTAGGGGGGTAGATTGGTAGGAAAAGACCATCGCTCGTCCCGGACCGCCACTCATAAGGAAGACAATCAATAAATAAATCATGCTCCGACTTCATCACATAACGGTTCACCATACGTGCATGCTACGGGAATCACAAACTTCAACACAAGTATTTCTCAAATTCACAACTACTCAACTAGCATGACTAATATCACCATCTCCATATCTAAAAGCAATTATCAGGTATCAAACTTCTTGTAGTATTCAATGCACTTCTATGAAAGTTTTTATATTAAAGCAAATATCCATGTTGTTCTAAAGGACTCTTGAAATAATATAAGTGAAGCATGAGAGATCAATTATTTCTATAAAATAAAACCACCGCCGTGCTCTAAAAGATATAAGTGAAGCACTAGAGCAAAAACTATATAGCTCAAAAGATATAAGTGAAGCACATAGAGTATTCTAATAAATTTCAAATCATGTGAGTCTCTATAAAAAGGTGTGTACAGCAAGGATGATTGTGGTAAACTAAAAAGCAAAGACTCAAATCATACAAGACGCTCCAAGCAAAACACATATCATGTGGTGAATAAAAATATAGCTCCAAGTAAAGTACCGATAGACGAAGACGAAAGAGGGGATGCCCCGTCCCCAAGCTTAGGATTTTTGGTGTCCTTGATTTTTACCTTGGGGTGCCATGGGCATCCCAAAGCTTAGGCTATTGCCACTCCTTGTTACATAATCCATCAAATCTTTACCCAAGACTTGAAAACTTCACAACACAAAACTCAAAATAGAAAATCTCGTGAGCTCTGTTAGCGAAAGAAAACAAAACACCACTTCAAGGTACTGTAATGAACTCATTATTTATTTATATTGGTGTTAAACATACTGTATTCCAACTTCTCTATGGTTTATAAACTCTTTTACTAGCCATAGATTCATCAAAATAAGCAAACAACACCCGAAAAACGGAATCTGTCAAAAATAGAACAGTCTGTAGTAATCTGTAGCTAACACAAATTCTCGAATAAATTCTGAAATAAGTTGCTGGATGTGAGGAATTTATCTATTAATCATCTGCAAAAATAATTAACTAAATATCACTTTCCAAATGAAAATGGCAGCAATTCTCGTGAGCGCTAAAGTTTCTATTTTTTACAGCACGATCAAAAAGACTTTCCCCAAGTCTTCCCAACGGTTCTACTTGGCACAAACACTAATTAAACAGAAAAAACACAACCAAAACAGAGTCTAGATAAATTATTTATTACTAAACAGGAGAAAAAATCAAGAAATAAAAATAAAATTGGGTTGCCTCCCAACAAGCGCTATCGTTTAACGCCCCCAGCTAGGCATAAAAGCGAAGATAGATCTAGGTATTGCCATCTTTGGTAGGCAATCCATAAGTGGCTCTCATAATAGATTCATATAGTAATTTAATTTTCTTTCTAGGAAAGTGTTCCATGCCTTTATTTAATGGAAATTGTAATTTAATATTCCCTTCCTTCCTATCAATAATTGCACCAATCGTTCTAAGGAAAGGTCTACCAAGAATAATAGGACATGTAGGATTGCAATCTATGTCAAGAACAATGAAATCTATGGGCACATAGTTCCTATTTGCAACAATAATAACATCATTAATTCTTCCCATAGGTTTCTTAATAGTGGAATCCGCAAGGAGCAAGTTTAAAGAACAATCATCAAAATCACGGAAACCTAGCAAATCACACAAAGTTTTTGGAATCATGGAAACACTAGCACCCAAATCACACAAAGAATAACACTCATGATCTTTAATTTTATTTTTTTATTGTAGGTTACCACTCATCATAAAGTTTTCTAGGGATAGAAACTTCCAACTCAAGTTTTTCTTCATAAGATTGCATCAAAGCATCAATAATATGTTTAGTGAAAGCTTTATTTTGACTATAAGCATGATGAGAATTTAGCACGGATTGCAACAAGGAAATACAATCTATCAAAGAGCAATTATCATAATGAAATTCCTTGAAATCCAAAATAGTGGGTTCATTGCTAAAAGTTTTAACCTCTTCAATCCCACTTTTAACAATTTTTGCATCAAGATCTAAAAACTCCGAATTTTTGGAACGCCTTCTAGGTAAAGGTGGCTCATCTTCAGTCCCATCATTATCAAGATTCATATTGCAAAACAAATATTTAATAGGGGACACATCAATAACTTTTATATCTTCATCATTATTATCATGAAAACTAGAAGAACACTCCTTCACAAAGCAATCTTTCTTAGCACGCATCCTAGCAGTTCTTTCTTTGCACTCATCAATGGAAATTCTCATGGCTTTGAGAGACTCATTGATATCATGCTTAGGTGGAATAGATCTAAGTTTCAAAGAATCAACATCAAGAGAAATTCTATCAACGTTCCGAGCCAACTCATCAATCTTAAGCAATTTTTCTTCAATCAAAGCATTGAAACTCTTTTGCAAAGTAATAAATTCTTTAACATTAGATTCAAAATCAGAGGGCATATTATTATAATTTCCATAAGAATTGTTGTAGTAATTACCATAATTATTAGAGGAATTAGTAGGAAACGGCCTGGAATTAAAATTACCTCTATACGCGTTATTACCAAAATTGTTCCTACCAACAAAATTCACATCCATAGATTCATTATTATTCTCAATCAAAGTAGACAAAGGCATATCATTAGGATTAGTAGGAGCACTCTTATTAGCAAAAAATTTCATAATTTCATCCATCTTTCCACTCAAAACATTAATTTCTTCTATCGCATTCACTTTTTATTTTAGTAGATCTTTTTGTGTGCCATTGAGAATAATTAACCATAATATTATCTAGGAGTTCAGTAGCTTCTCCTAAAGTGATTTCCATAAAAGTGCCTGCGGCGGCCGAATCTAAAAGATTTCTAGAAGCAAAATTCAATCCGGCATAAAATTTTGTATAATCATCCAAAGATTCAAACCATGTGTAGGGCAATTACGTATCATTAATTTCATCCTATCCCAAGATTGTGCAACATGTTCATGATCAAGTTGCTTAAAATTCATAATATCGTTTCTAAGAGAGATGATTTTAGCGGGAGGAGAGATAAAAGCATCTTTTCACTTATTCCATGAATCAATACTATTTTTAGGCAAAGACGAAAACCAAGCTTTAGAATGATCTCTAAGGAAAAGAGGAAATAGCTTCAATTTAACAATATCATTGTCCACATCTTTCTTCTTTTCCATATCACACAAATCAACAAATCTATTTCGATGGGTAGCGGCATCTTCACTAGGAAGGCCGGTGAATTGATCTTTCATGACAAGATTCAACAAAGCAGCATTAATTTCATAAGATTCAGCATCGGTAAGAGGAGCAACCGGAGTGCTAAGAAAATCATTGTTGTTGGTATTGGTAAAGTCACACAATTTATATTATCTTGAGCCATCGTGACAAGCAAGCAGTCCAACACACGAGCAAACAAAGAAACAGGCAAAAAGGCAAATATAAAAAGAGAAGGGGAACGGAAAAAGAGAGGGCGAATAAAACGGCAAGGGTGAAGTGGGGGAGAGGAAAACGAGAGGCAAATGGCAAATAATGTAATGCGAGGGATAAGAGTTTGTGATGGGCACTTGGCATGTCTTGACTTGTGTGTAGAATCTAGCAACGGTGCCAGGAATGGCTCATTGTCACGAGTCGAATCTTGACTTGACTTGGCGCGAATCTCCCCGGCAACAGCGCCAGTAATCCTTCTTGCTCCCTCTTGAGCACTGCGTTGGTTTTCCCTTGAAGAGGAAAGGGTGATGCAGCAAAGTAGCGTAAGTATTTCCGTCAGTTTTTGAGAACCAAGGTATCAATCCAGTAGGAGATCATGCTTGACTCCCACGCACCTACACAAACAAATAAGAACCTCGCAACCAACGCGATAAAGGGGTTGTTAATCCCTTCACGGTCACTTACGAGAGTGAGATCTGATAGATATGGTAAGATAATATTTTTGGTATTTTTATGATAAAGATGCAAAGTAAAATAAACGGCAAAAGAAATAACTAAGTTTTGGAAGATCAATATGTTGGAAGATAGACCCGGGGGCATAAGTATTAGTGGCTTCTCTCAAGAGCATAAGTATTACGGTGGGTAAACGAATTACTGTCGAGCAATTGATAGAATTGAGCATAGTTATGAGAATATCTAGGTATGATCATGTATATAGGCATCACGTCCGCGACAAGTAGACAGAAACGATTCTGCATCTACTACTATTACTCCACACATCGACCGCTATCCAGCATGCATCTAGAGTATTAAGTTCATAAGAATAGAGTAATAATGCTTTAAGTAAGATGACCTGATGTAGAGGGATAAATTCATGCAATATGATATAAACCCCATCTTTTTATCCTCGATGGCAACAATACAATACGTGCCTTGCTGCCCCTGCTGTCACTGGGAAAGGACACCGCAAGATTGAACCCAAAGCTAAGCACTTCTCCCATTGCAAGAAAGATCAATCTAGTAGGCCAAACCAAACTGATAATTCAAAGAGACTTGCAAAGATAAACCAATCATACATAAAAGAATTCAGAGGAGAATCAAATATTGTTCATAGATAAACTGGATCATAAACCCACAATTCATCGGATCTCGACAAACACACCGCAAAAGAAGATTACATCGAATAGATCTCCAAGAAGATCGAGGAGAACTTTGTATTGAGATCCAAAGAGAGAGAAGAAGCCATCTAGCTAATAACTATGGACCCGTAGGTCTGAAATAAACTACTCACACATCACCGGAGAGGCCATGGAGTTGATGTAGAGGCCCTCTGTGATCAATGCCCCCTCCGGCGGAGCTCCGGAAAAGGCCCTAAAATAGGAAAAAAACCAACAATTTAGGTTGGGCCTCAGGTTAGTAGGTTAGTCCAAAAAATGATATAAAAGTGTAAAATAAAGCCCATTAACATATAAAATAGATAATATAATAGCATGGAGCAATCAAAAATTATAGATACGCTGGAGACGTATCACGTAGCCTGCAGTGCAATAGCTCGGGTTCAGTAACGTGTAGCCTACAGTGCAATCGCTCGAGTTCAGTAGGCAAACGCCTCGCTCGGGTTCAGATAGAGCCCAACGCCTCGCACCCATGCGCGTACGTGTACGAGAGAAACACGCATCGCTCGGCCCCTGATCATCCACCATAATCAAGAACTCCCCCATAATTTCCTCGCCCTCGCTTCTAGCACAGTTTTTTCCGTCATGGAATGTAACGCCCACGATGCCGCTATATCTCCCATGTGTCGAGGCATGACTTAGAGGAATAACCGCATCATGGTTTTGTCGCAAGAAGGGTCATCTTCACACAATCCCATGTAATGAACAAGAAAGGGATAAATAGAGTTGACTTAAAATCGCCACTTCACACAATACTTAAATAATCCATACATCATCCAAAATACACACTTAGACCGACTACGGTCAAATCCACAAGAAAAGAAGATGACCCCGAATGCTAGATCCCCGATCATCCCAACAGGGCTCCACTACCGATCATCAGGAAACGAAACATAGTAACGATCAAGGTCCTTGTCGAACTCCCACTTGAGTTTGGTAGCATCACCTGCACTGGTATCATCAGCACCTGCAACTGTTTTGATAGTATCTGTGAGTCACGAGGACTCGGCAATCTCAAAACCCGCGAGAACAAGACTATTTGAGCTTATGCGTAGGACAAGGTAATGAGGTGGAGTTGCAGCAAGCGCTAAGCAAATATGGTGGATAACACACACAAATAAGAGTAAGATGAGAACCTATGCAATGGTTGTGAAGCTAGAAGTGATCAAGATGTGATCCTGAAACTACTTACGTTCAAACATAACTCAAACCGTGTTCACTTTCCGGACTCCGCCGAAAAGAGACCATAACAGCTACACATGCGGTTGATTCATTTTAATTAAGTCAAGTGTCAAGTTCTCTACAACCGGATATTAACAAATTCCCATCTGCCACATAACCACGGGCATGACTCTCGAAAGTTTAAACCCTGCAGGGGTGTCCCAACTTAGCCCATCACAAGCATTCACAATGAACGAAGGATATTTGATGTAGGGTAGAGACCCTAATTGCCCGATCTTTCATGGAAGGAGCGGATCCCCGGGAAAATCATGAAGAACACGAGGAAGAACAGGGAGAAAACACAACAAGGGACACAAGAGGAAATCACTAAACCGACACGAATAAGTCACACATGGGCTAGATCCTAGAGTACAGAGGTAGAGATACATGAATACACGGACAACTAAGGACGATACACGGTAACCGGTTCTTCTCCACGAGGAGGTCTTGAATCCACAAGGGGATCTTCCCGTAAAGGGGGCTTGAATCCGCTTGGGGGATCTTCTCCGGTGGAGGCTCGAATCTCCGAGGAGAAGGTAACCAAGTGGATGAGCAAAGCTCTCTCACAAATATGAGCTAAACATTTGCTAACCCTAGAAAGGAGGTGGGAGAGGTCTATTTATAGTCTAAGTGCAAATGGGTGCGAAAGTAGGGGTACATGGGACTCGGGCCCGAATCTGGACGCAGCCAGGTACCGGACGTCCGCTGGTGGCCGGTCGTCCGGTGTCTCAGGAGCGGCCGGTCATCCGGTGTCCTCCGAACGTCCGCTGGTTCGGCTCTGTGATGGGGGTGCCGGACGTCCGGAAACATCGGGTTTCCGCTGATGTTGGTTCGGATGCAGGTGCGCCGGTCGTCCGGTCCGGACCGGACGTCCGCACGTTTTCTTTGGGTGCAGCAGCACCGGTCGTCCAGTTTGGACCGGACGTCCGCTCGCTGGGGCTCGGCTGATGCTTCAGGCGCCGGACGTCCGGTCCCGGCCGGTCGTCCGGTGGCTGGGACTTTTCCTTCAGCCCTCCTTCTTCTCCATCTTCTCGTCCATCTTCCTCTTCTTCTTGTCCTTGCTCCTTAGCTTCTCCATTGTACCTGAGTATGCACAAAGTATCCATATGAGGTAGTAGCCATGCTTCATGTGCATCGAAGTGGAATTGTGAGAGGAGAGATGTCACCTCGGTTTCAAGAGCTCTTGCACGTGATCGAGTCATGGGTCCACTAGGCACTTGATGAGACGATGGTAGGTCCATCAGGATGACCTTGGGATGCTCTACATCATCTTCCCTCCCTTGGGGAAGATCCTACCTCGGATCGAAATCCTCATCACCATGGTACGGGGAGAGATCTTTGACGTTGAAGATGTCGCTCACGGAGTACTTGTCACGTGGGATGTCGATCTTGTATGCGTTGTAGTTGTAGCGGGCAAGCACCTTGAATGGTCCATCGGCTCGTGGTTGTAGCTCGGACTTGTGTTCATTGGGGAAACGGTCCTTGTGAAGGTGTAGCCACACAAGATCTCCAATGTTGAATATCATGTGATTCTTGTTGACGTTGAGCTTGGTCGCGAGTCGTTGTACTTGGAGCTCAATGGTGTGCCTTGTATCTTCATGCATCTTCTTGAGGTGGTTGGCTCGGTCACTCGCGTCCATGTTTGTGCGCTCGTGGAGTGGTAGAGGTAGGATGTCCAGTGGTGACAACGGGTTGAAACCGTAGACAACCTCGAAGGGGGATTTGCCGGTAGTCGAATGTCTTGCGCGGTTGTAGGCATACTCGGCGATGGGTAAGCACTCCTCCCACACCTTGATGTTCTTCTTGATTAGCACGCGAAGAAGGGTGGAGAGCGTGCGGTTTGTCACCTCCGTTTGGCCGTCGGTTTGTGGATGATAGGCCATGGAGAATAGAAGCTTGATTCCGAGCTTGGCGCATAAGGTCTTCCAAAAGTAACTCAAGAACTTGACGTCGCGGTCCGAGACGATCATCTTTGGCACACCATGTAGACGCAATATTTCCCTAAAAAAGAGATTAGCCACATGTGAAGCATCGTCTATCTTGTTACAAGGAATGAAGTGTGCCATTTTTGAGAAACGGTCGACAACGACAAATATAGAATCTTTCCCATTGCGAGTTCTAGGAAAACCAAGTACAAAGTCCATGCTAATGTCTTCCCATGGTTGGTATGGAATCGGTAGAGGCATATAGAGGCCATGAGATTGAGCTTTGGACTTAGCTTTGCGGCATGTCGAACATCGGTTGGTGAAGCGATTGACGTCCCGAAACATCTTTGGCCAAAAGTAGCTCTTCGAGAGCGTGGCGAACGTCTTGTTGCGTCCAAAATGTCCCATTAAGCCTCCTCCATGTGATTCCTGCAAAAGCAACAAACGAAGGGACGACCTGGGGATGCAAAGTTTGTTAGCTCTCATAAGATAGTCGTCTTTGATGTAATAGCGTTCCCACGACGTATTTGACAAACACTTGGCATAAGGAGTGGCAAAAGTTTCATCATGCGCATACAATTCTTTGATATGCTTGAAGCCAATGACATCTAACTCAAGTTGTGTGACTAGCATGCATATGCGGGAAAGAGCATCTGCTACGATGTTTTCTTTACCCTTGATGTACTTGATGACATAGGGAAAAGACTCAATGAATTCACTCCATTTAGCATGACGCTTGTTCAACTTAGTTTGACCCTTAAGATACTTGAGAGTCTCATGATCGGTATGAATGATAAACTCATGGGGACGAAGGTAATGTTCCCATTCATGTAAAACACGGACTAAAGCATATAGCTCTTTGTCATAGATGGGATAGTTGAGTTGCGCTCCGGAAAGTTTCTCACTGAAGTAAGCTATGGGGCGCTTCTCTTGCGTTAACACACCTCCTATGCCATTACCGCTAGCATCGAAATGAATCTCAAAAGGCTTGTCGAAGTTGTGTAAAGCAAGCACGGGAGCGTGAGTAAGCAAATTCTTAAGCTCATTGAATGCGGTATCTTGGGATGGTCCCCAAACAAACGGCGCATTCTTCTTGCTCAAAGCATGCAAAGGCGAAGCAATGGTGCTAAAATCCTTCACAAAGCGACGATAGAAACCCGCAAGACCAAGGAAACTACGCACTTGATGCAAGTTGGTTGGTTGCGGCCAAGTCTTAATAGCATTGATCTTGGACTCATCTACATGAACACCCTTAGAAGAAACAACAAAACCCAAGAAAACGAGCTTATCAACACCAAAAAGGCATTTCTCCATATTAGCATAGAGGCGCTCTTTTCGAAGAGTTTGCAAAACGGTGCGGACATGGGTGACATGCTCTTTGATAGATTTGCTAAACACAAGAATGTCATCAAAGTAAACCACAACAAACTCACCAATATAAGGGCGAAAGACATGATGCATAAGGTGCATAAAATTGTCCGGTGCTTCCGAGAGACCCATAGGCATGACTAACCACTCATACAAACCAAACTTGGTTTTGAATGCAGTTTTCCATTCATCACCCTCTTGTATGCGGATTTGATAGTAACCACTCTTAAGATAAATTTTGGAAAATATAGTGGCACCACTAAGCTCATCTAGCATATCATCTAGGCGTGGAATGGTATACCTATAACGAACGGTGATAGCATTGATAGGTCTACAATCGGAGCACATGCGAAAACTACCGTCACGTTTTGGCACAAGAATGACCGGTACGGCACAAGGGCTCAAACTTTCACACACATGTCCATGGTCTATGAGATGCTTTACTTGCCTTCGAATTTCTTTGGTTTCTTCGGGGTTGACGTGGTAGGGAGCTTTGTTCAGAAGCGGTGCTCCGGGGATGAGGTCGATGCGGTGCTCAATGCCTCGTAGTGGAGGTAGTCCCGGAGGTAGCTCATCGGGGAAAACATCTTGAAATTCCTGTAAAAGAGAAGATAACACTAGAGGAAGAGTGTGAGAAGTGTTATTTTGTGGTGCATTGTCCTTGCACACGAGGACGTAGTGTAGGACACTAGATGGGTTCTCACACACTTCTCTCATCTCTTGTTTGGTGGCAAATAGGACTAGGTTCTTGTTTTCGCTCATCGTGGAGGCACTCAATTTGGGCTTGTGGCGCTCACTCTCTTTTTGGTGGCTCACTCTCTCACCATTCTCTCCATGATGGGTGGCTTGCTTATCGGCGATCACTTGGCTTGGAGACATAGGTCGTAACACAAACTCCTTTCCTTGCATCTTGAAGCTATAGTGGTTGGTACGTCCATTGTGGACGACTCCTCTATCGAATTGCCATGGCCGTCCAAGGAGAAGATGACAAATGGTCATTGGGATGACGTCGCACTCCAAGGTGTCTTTGTAGGCGCCGATTTTGAAGGAGACTTGTACTCGGTGCTCGACTTGGATGGTACCAGAGTCACTAAGCCATTGCACTTTGTATGGATGTGGATGCTTCGTATTGGGCAATTGGAGCTTGGAGCAAAGTTCTTCACTTGCGAGATTATGACAACTTACTCCATTGATGATAACCTTGACAGATTGTTCATTGATGCCGGCCTTGGTGTGGAATATGGTGCATCGTTGGTCTTCTTCTTGGTGATGTTGGAGAGTCAAGACTTTGGAGACAACAAGTGCGGGACTTGAGTCTTCATCACAAAAGACTTGTTCTTCTTCATTGTTCACTTGGTGGTGCATTGCGACTTGCTCAAGGGCTTCCATTTCTCCTTCTCTCATGGAATCGTAAGTGCCATCGTCGTTGAAGATCATGGTGCACTTGTTGGTGCACTCATAGGACTTGTGGCCTCGGCCGCCGCAAGTGAAACACTTGAAGGAACTCGTCTTGACGGTCTCATCAGTAGGGGTTGATGATGATGAAGCTCTCGGCTTGAAGTTGCTCGTATTAGGATTGCTTGTAGTTGGCGAAGCTTTCTTGGAAGTCGACTTGTCGATGTTGGAAGTAGAGGGTCTTGTAGTCAGTGTTGGAGTCGTTGAAGCTTGGTTATTGGAGAAGCTGTAGGACTTGGATGAGAACTTGGCATACTTTAAATCATCTTGCACTTGGTGTTCCGCTTTGGTAGCTTGGTGCACTAGCTCGATGAGATTTGAGTATGGTTGGAAGTCGGCGATCTTCTTGATAGGATGATTGAGTCCATTCAAGAAACGTGCCATTGTTTGCTCATCATCTTCCGTCACATTGGCTCTTATCATTGCAATCTCCATCTCCTTGTAGTATTCTTCAACGCTCTTGGTTCCTTGCTTGAGTTGTTGGAGTTTCTTGAAGAGGTCGTGGTTGTAGTAGGTAGGCACGAAGCGTGCTCTCATGACATCCTTCATTTGTGCCCAAGTAGTGATGGGTGGTTCACCTCTTGCCTCGCGGCGCTCTATGATTTGTTCCCACCAAATGAGGACATAGTCCTAGAACTCAAGGGATGCCATCGCGATCTTCTTCTCTTCTTCATAATTGTGCAAACGGAAGATCTTGTCAACTTTCAATGCCCATGAAAGGTATTCTTCAGGATCGTTGCTTTCGTTGAACTTGGGCATGGTGAACTTGAGCTTTCCGTAGCATTGCTCTTCATCGTGTTGGGGTCGGGGATGATGACGCCCATGTTGTAGATGATTGTTCAACTCGTGGTGTTCTTGACGTAGAGGGTTGTCAACCTCGTCTTGCTCTTGTCGCGGAGGATTCCCATTGTCTTCATGCTCTTGATGAACTTGATGGTCTTGGCGGGCTTGTGGAGGAGCTTGTCGAGCTCGAGGAGGAACTAGACGATGCCTGCGAGCTTGAAATCATCGTTCTTGAATTTCTTCGCGAAGTGCTTCCTCTTGTTCACGAGCTTGTCGGCCTCGGTCGGCAACGGCTCGACTCGCATCGCATAGAGCTTGTTGCGCCTCAAGTGCTTGAGCGTCATGGAGTTGTTGTTCTTGATGTTGTGTCTCGGCATCTTGTGCATTTTGGTGGAGACACGCACGTTCTTCCTCTTCATGTTGGCATTGTTGTTGCCATTCTCGTGCTAGCACAAAGGCTTCTTTGGTTTGACGTCGTCGATGTTCTTGCGAGTTGGTGTCTCAAAGTGGATTAAGGTTTGCTTGACGGTCGGTGCGCGCGGCTTGACGAAGAGTGTTTGATGTCGGTGTACTTGAGCCGGAGAGGGTGAAGTCGGAGTGGCGACTTGAACGGCTCCTTCTTGAAGTGGAAGAAGAGCGGTTGAGCAACAAAGTGCGAATCTCGTCCATCCTTGCGTCATTCTCTTGCTTGTGATCGTCAAGCTTGTGGTCGAAGTTGTCCCTTGTACATTGCTCGGAAAGTCGCAAGTCGGCGGCAAGGGTGTCGATGCGTTCACTCATAGCTTGTTGCTCTTGATGCAAAGCACGTTGTGCACCAAAGAGATGACTCTTGGTGACGAAGGAGTTCATGTCGTCTTGCTCCATGAAGAGTGGGTTGGTAGAAGTACTTGGCCTATCCATCATTCCAAGACAAATGTGAGTGGTAGAAAGAGAAGAACGAAAACCAAATGTACCTTGACCGAAGTTGAAAGTGAATCGATGATCACTCCAATGTAGGACAAGGAAATAGCCCAATTGGTACGAAGTCCCGTCGGTTTCTCACACCTACACAAGTAAAAGCTTATGGTGGAGCTTGGTTAGGATGGTGGCACAATTTTTAATGTGAATGTAAGCAAGATTCAATAATGTTGGAGAAGATTCGCAAGATGCAATGTAACAAGTAGACCAAGCATATAAGGTACACGGAAACACATGCGCAAAAAGATAAGTGGGGTTGTGCAACCAAGGGTGAGCCAAGATGTGGAATCCACAAAAATGCTCTTGTTACACAACACTAGAGAGACGCTAGCACAATTGCACGATAGGCGGATACAAGAACTTGTGCACAACCTACTTAGCAAAAATGCAACGACTTCTATCCCAAATATGTTTTATGCAAGGTGTTGCTATGATATGATCCAAGATGATCGAGTATGACAATCTTAATGTTGTATGATTCTATGGTTCTTGCTTAAAATCTCTTTGCTTATCTTTCCTCTTTGCTTAAAAGCTTGGTTGGCTCTTTGATGTTTGAGCTCTTCTCTCATGCAATGCTTGACGAACCAAGATAGCAAGTGAGTATGCGGTGACAACTTTGTGACACAAGAGATGATACCAATATAGGCAACAATGATGTATGTATGTATGCTATGGTAAGTATGATCACTAATGTGCACAAGTCTCGTTGCCGGCAATACTCAATGGCTAGTCTCGATGGGTAAGCAACGCAAAGGAGTAAGGCTATGATGGCTATCAATGTAATGGCAAGAGTGATATGTCCAATACCAAGATGAGGTTATCGGTCTTGCTTCTGGTATGTTGTCAAAATGGTGGCACGAGTACCAAGTCGTAGTCGAAGTGGTCGTTGTTGATGACGCGTCCGTGGCGAAAATGAGCACCGGTGATGTCGATGTCGAACCATACCTAGATAGCCGAAACACAAAAGGATACGGTACCGCAACTCAAATTCTCAAAACCAAGTGCGACAAAAAGCGTCGGAGTAGGTAGCGGGTAAGTGGTGGTGTGGGTTGGGATATTGGAAAGGTTTGCGGAAGACGGTGGTCGTGTAGCGGATGATGTGGTGGAAGTAGCGGTCGTCCGGAAGTGGACGGATGTCCGGTCATCGGACGTCCGGTAGGGTCGGAAATCCGCTAATTTCAGCTCGGTTTAGAGGTTCCGGTCGTCCGGTAAGGTCGGACGTCCGGTGGTTCCTGCGGCTCCGGACATCCGGTAAGTTGCGGTCGTCTGGTGGGTCAGGGGCAAAATTGATATGAATTTCGTGGATTTTGGATGGATTTTGAGGTGGAGATGGTGGGGGAAGGCTAGATCCACTTGCAACACAACAAATTCACTGATCAAAACCAACAAAACATCATCAAAACTCACAAAACACAAGAAAACAATTTAGGGCTATTTTTGTGGGGATTTTCGGATTAGGACAAAAAACAACAAAATCAAGCTAGAAAGCGAAGAGGGGGGCTCCGAAATCGTGATCAACCTTGCTCTAGATACCAAGATGATGTAGGGTAGAGAACCTAATCGCCCGATCTTTCACGAAAGGAGCGGATCCCCAGGAAAATCACGAAGAACATGGGGAAGAACGGGGAGAAAACACAACAAGGGACACAAGAGGAAATCACTAAACCGACACGAATAAGTCACACATGGGCTAGATCCTCGAGTACATAGGTAGAGATACACGAATCCACGGACAACTAAGGATGATACACGGTAACCGGTTCTTCTCCATGAGGAGGTCTTGAATCCACAAGGGGATCTTCCCGTAAAGGGGGCTTGAATCCGCTTGGGGGATCTTCTCCGGTGGAGGCTCGAATCTCCAAGGAGAAGGTAACCAAGTGGATGAGCAAAGCTCTCTCACAAATATGAGCTAAACATTTGCTAACCCTAGAAAGGAGGTGGGAGAGGTCTATTTATAGTCTAAGTGCAAATGGGGCGAAAGTAGGGGTACATGGGCCTCGGGCCCGAATCTGGATGCAGCCAGGTACCGGACGTCCGCTGGTGGCCGGTCGTCCGGTGTCTCAGGAGCAGCCGGTCGTCCGGTGTCCTCCAGACGTCCGCCGGTTCGGCTCTGTGATGGGGGTGCCGGAAGTCCGGAAACGTCGGGCTTCCGCTGATGTTGGTCCAGATGCAGGTGCGCCGGTCGTCTGATCCGGACCGGACGTCCGCTCCTTTGCTTCGGGTGCAGGGGCACCGGTCGTCCGGTCTAGACCAGACGTCCGCTCGCTGGGGCTCGGCTGATGCTTCAGGCGCCGGACGTCCGGTCCCGGCCGGTCGTCCGGTGGCTAGGACTTTTCCTTCAGCCCTCCTTCTTCTCCGTCTTCTCGTACATCTTCCTCTTCTTCTTGTCCTTGCTCCTTAGCTTCTCCATTGTACCTGAGTATGCACAAAGTATCCATATGAGGTAGTAGCCATGCTTCATGTGCATCGAAGTGGAATTGTGAGAGGAGAGATGTCACCTCGGTTTCAAGAGCTCTTGCACGTGATCGAGTCATGGGTCCACTAGGCACTTGATGAGACGATTGTAGGTCCATGGGGATGACCTTGGGATGCTCTGCATCAATATTCCTTCTCCCGGAAAGACCCGATCAGTCTTGGAGTCCCGGTTACAAGACATTTCAACAATGGTAAAACAAGACCAGCGAGACCGCCCGATGTGCCGACAAATCCCGATAGGAGTCGCACGTATCTCATTCTCAGGGCACACCGGATGTGACAAGCTACGAGTAAAACCAGCCCTCAAGTTTCCCCAAGGTGGCCCCGCAGGCTGCCTATTTCGGACCAACACTCAGAGGAGCACTGTCCCAGGGGGTGGGGTTAAAATAAAGATGACCCTCGGGTTCGCGACCCCAAGGGGAAGTTATAGGTTGTTAGGCAAATGTAAAACCAAGGTTGGGCCTTGCTGGAGGAGTTTTATTCAAAGCGAACTATCAAGGGGGTCCCATAACCCCAACCACGTATGGAACACAAAATCAAGGAACATAACACCGATATGACGAAAACTAAGGCAGCAAGAGTGGAACAAAACACCAAGCAAAAGGCCAAGCCTTCCACCCTTTGCCAAGTATATAGATGCATTAGTTAGATAAGAGATATTGTGATATCCCAACATATCCATGTTCCAACATGGAACAACCTGTAAGGTACCTGCAACTAGCAACGCTATAAGAGGGGATGAGCAAAAGCGGTAACTTAGCCAAACAACGGTTTGCTAGGAAGTTGGGTTAGAGGCTTGACATGGCAAAATGGGAGGCATGATAAACAAGTGGTAGGTAGCGCGACATAGCGATAGAGGGAACAACTAGCAAGCAGTGATAGAAGTGATATCGAGGGTAATGGTCATCTTGCCTGCAAAGTTCTCAGAGTTGTCGAAAGCTTGCTCCTCGTTAGCATACTCAACAGGTTCCTCGTTCGCGAACTTGTCTCCTGGCTCTACCCAAAGCAAGAACACAAGCAATGGAACAACAATCAATCACGGTGCAATGCACAAGCAACAAGATGCAAGACATGGCATGGAATGCAAGGTATGATGTGCAATGCATATGGGTACTCTGGAAGGAAAAGGATGATCAAGGCATCAAATTGGCAAACCAAGTATGCCTCTGGAAAGATGAGGTGATTTCATTCGAAATCGATATAAGGATCACCGGAAACGGATGCACGGTTTGCAAATGGCAAGCAAAACAAGAATGATGCAAATATGCGCTTAACAGCACCATAGCACTTAGAATGCAACAAGAAACTATGCTACAACACTCCAACATAGCAACAAAGCACATGACCGTAAAGTACGGGTGAAGCTCTACAAAACATGAACACTAAGCTCCTGCTAGAACTCACTAGAACAAGCTCAAAATAGCATGGCAAAAATGTAAATGACACTAACATGAAGAGCATCACCAGACGAACATTTTGATATATCATATGCGCAAAACGGAGCAACATGCATGAAGATACAACATGATGAACATGGGCACATGATGACATGAGATGGAATGCATGACATGAACAAAATGCAAAACGAAGACAAAAACTCAACCACGAAGGGAATATCATATCGCATAACTAACGAGCCCTACGCTCCAACTGTATCCATCCGTCAACACATAACCAAGAAAACTCTGGAAATCATGTACCTCAACCTTTGAAAAGCATCTGTTATATGATTTATGGCAATACTCCCGAACTCCCGCCCCAGTACTGGGTGGCGTCGAGGTTATCTCACCAACAACTACATAAAAGAGATTTTCGATGTCGGCGAACTCAGGTATTCCAGAACTGCAACAATAAAATTGTGACAACAACACCTCGGAGCTCAACTCCCCGGGACACTGCCACAACCCCTAAATGTCAGGAGGCACCAAGAACAATTTTCTCGTCACAAGAATATCGGAATGATCCAAAGATACCCGCGTGATCCTAAAAAAATCGTTAAATTTGAGGAGAGGAAAGACAAAACATCTACGTCAGGAGGCCTCGCCAGAGCGATGAAGGGACTGAGGAGTAAAAAGAATCCTACTCTCCGATATATATAATCCTAAGACTCAAAACATTTGTTCTAGACCCAACAATGTCCGCAATTCAATCAAGCAGGGGGCTCCTAAGTTGGGGATGGCTCTCATACCAACTTGTAATGCCCCTGACACACCCGTCGGTGGTCGTTACTCCTGGCGGGATCTAGACTGGCCCCACAGATCAATACTAGTCTTTTCTACACACTTTGTCCTCACTCGTGCGCACCCGGGAGTAACTTCCCGGTTGGTCACCCATCCTGAAACTACTCCAAGCTGAGCACGCTTAACTTTGGAGTTCTGTCCGAATGGGCTTCCAGAAAAGAAGGAATTCCTTATTGATATGAGTAGTCTATCATCCCTAATAAGCCAGGCTATCACATGGACAACCCAAAGAATGTCATGCAGCTGCGTCTCCGGCCTGCCCAGGATGAAAAGCCCATTTTCTGTCATGATTTTTTGTCATAGAAGTAGGAGCCCACCACACCTATGATGATACCGGGTTTTGTCACAATTATCGTCATAGAAGTGTCATAAGCATGACAGAAAAAAATTCGTTCGGCCCAAAATGTCACGGGTGTGTCTTTTTTGTAGTGAAAGTAGAACTCGATGAGGTAATTGTATCTTCTATTGAATTGGAAAGTAGTACATCAGAGAAATCCGTTCCCGTGATGCCTAAAACAACTAGAGAGGAAGGTAATGATGATGATCATGAAACTTCAGATCAAGTTACTACTGGACCTCATAGGTCGAACAGAGCACGTTCCGCACCAGAGTGGTACGGTAATCCTATTCTGGAAGTCATGTTACTAGACCATGACGAACCTATGAACTATGAAGAAGCGATGATGAGCCTAGATTACGATAAATAGCTTGAGGCCATGAAATCTGAGATAGGATCTATGTATGAGAACAAAGTGTGGACTTCGGTGGATTTGCCCAAAGATCGGCAAGCCATAGAGAATAAATGGATCTTCAAGAAGAAGACTGACGCTGATGGTAGTGTTACTATCTACAAAGCTCAACTTGTCACAAAAGGTTTTCGACAAGTTCAAGGGGTTGACTACGATGAGACTTTCTCACCTGTAGCGATGCTTAAGTCCGTCCGAATCATGTTAGCAATTGCCGCATTTTATGATTATGAAATCTGGCAAATGGATGTCAAAATTGCATTCCTTAATGGATTTCTTAAAGAAGAGTTGTATATGATGCAACCAGAAGGTTTTGTCGATCCTAAAAGTGCTAATAAAGTGTGCAAGCATCTCGAGGTTGGAATATACGCTTTAATAAGGTGATCAAAGCATATGGTTTTATACAGACTTACGGTGAAGCCTGTATTTACAAGAAAGTGAGTGGGAGCTTAGTAGCATTACTAATATTATATGTAGATGACATATTGTTGATTGGAAATGATATAGAATTTCTAGATAGCATAAAAGGATACTTGAATAAGATTTTTTTTTAATGAAAGACCTCGGTGAAGCTACTTATATATTGTGCATCAAGATCTATAGGGATAGATCGAGACGCTTAATAGGACTTTCAAAAAGCACATACGTTGACAAAGTTTTGAAGATGTTCAAAATGGATCAGTCAAAGAAAGGGTTCTTGCCTATGTAACAAGGTGTGAAGTTGAGTTAGACTCAAAACCCGACCACAGCAGAATATATAGAGAGAATGAAAGTCATTCTCTATGCCTCAGTCATAGGTTCTATAAAGTATGCCATGCTATGTACCAGACCTATTGTGTGCCTTGCCATGGGTTTGGCAAGGAGGTACAAGAGTGATCCGGGAGTGAATCACTGGACATCGGTCAAAATTATCCTTAGAGGACTAAGGAAATGTTTCTCAGTTATGGAGGTGGTAAAGAGTTCATCGTAAAGAGTTACATCGATGCATGCTTTGACACCGATCTGGATGACTCTGAGTCTCGATCTGGATGCATATTGAAAGTAGGAGCAATTAGCTAGAGTAGCTCCATGCAGAGCATTGTAGACATAGAAATTTTCAAAATACATATAGATATGAATGTGGCAGACCCGCTGACTAAACTTCTCTCACAAGAAAAACACGATCACACCTTAGTAATATTTGGGTGTTAATCACATAGAGATGTGAACTAGATTACTGACTCTAGTAAACCCTTTGGGTGTTAATCACATAAAGATGTGAACTATTGGTGTTAAATCACATGGCGATGTGAACTAGATTATTGACTCTAGTGCAAGTGGGAGACTGAAGGAAATATGCCCTAGAGGCAATAGGAAAGTTGTTATTTTATATTTCCTTATATCATGATAAATTTTTATCATTCATGCTAGAATTATATTAACCGAAAACTTGATACATGTGTGGATACATAGACAAAACACCGTGTCCCTAGTAAGCCTCTACTAGACTAGCTCGTTAATCAAAGATGGTTAAGTTTCCTAACCATATACATGTATTATCATTTGATGAACGGGGTCACATCATTAGGAGAATGATGTGATGGACAAGACCCATCCGTTAGCATAGCATATTGATCATTCAGTTTTATTGCTATTGCTTTCTTCATGTCAAATACATATTCCTTCGACTATGAGATTATGCCACCCGGATACCAGAGGAATGCCTTGTGTGCTATCAAACTTCACAATGTAACTGGGTGATTATAAAGATGCTCTACAGGTATCTCCGAAGGTGTTTGTTGGGTTGGCATAGATCGAGATTAGGATTTGTCACTCTGAGTATCGGAGAGGTATCTCTGGGCCCTCTCAGTAATGCACATCATAAGAAGCCTTGCAAGCAATGTGACTAATGAGTTAGTTGTGGGATGATGTATTACGGAACAAGTAAAGAGACTTGCCGGTAGAGAGATTGAACTAGGTATGAAGATACCGACGATCGAATCTCGGGCAAGTAACATACTGACGACAAAGGGAATAATGTATGTTGTCATTACGGTCCGGTCGATAAAGATCTTCGTAGAATATGTAGGAGCCAATATGAGTATCTGTTCTGTTATTGGTTATTGACCGGAGAGGTTTCTTAGTCATGTCTACATAGTTCTCGAACACGTAGGGTCCGCACGCTTAACGTTCGATGACGATTTTGTATTATATGAGTTGTGTGTTTTGGTGACCGAATGTTGTTCGGGGTCCTGGATGAGATCACAGACATGACGAGGAGTCTCGAAATGGTCGAGAGGTAAAGGTTGATATATAGGACGATGGTATTCGGACACCGAAAGTGTTTCGGAGAGTATCGGGTACATATCGGGTCACCGGAAGGGTTCCAGGCACCCCCGGGAAAGATATGGGCCTAATGGGCTAAGAGGGGAAACGCAGCAGCCAGATGAGCTGTTGCGCCCCCCATATAGGCCGAACCAGAAGGGGGAGGAAAGAGGAGAAGAGAGAAGGAAGGGGAGGGATTCGGCCTCCCCCTTCCTTCCCTCCTCCCTCCTCCTTCCTTCCCCTTCGGAAATTATGGTAGGGGGCGAATTGGACAAGGCTCCCAAGTAGGATTCCTCCTACTTGGGGCGCCCCCGTGGCTGTTCCCTCTCCCACCCACCTATATATATGAGGGAGGAGGCACCTAGAACACACATCAACTTATGGTAGCCGTGTGCGGCGCCTCCCTCCATAGATTACACCTTCGGTCATATTCTCATAATGCTTAGGCGAAGCCCTGTGCGGATCACATCACCATCACCGTCACTACGCCATCGTGCTAACCGAACTCATCCACTTCCTCGACACTTTGCTCGATCAACAGTTCGAGGGACATCAACTAGCTAAACGTGTGCAAAACTCGGTGGTGCTGTCGTGGACTTGACACGACAGATGTCCTAGCGAAAGGACTTAGTGGTGGAGCCATCGCAACTAGGTTAGCTTGAAGGGGTTAAACGGGACAAAGAACACAGAGAGTTTACCCAGGTTCGGCCCCTCTCAACGAGGTAAAAGCCTACTTCTGCTTTGTGTTGTATTACTAGGGTTTCGATTACCAGGGAGCGAATACACTTGACCCAGCTCTCGATTGTTTGTTACTTGAATTAACCCGCTGCCGGATCACCCCTTTATATACACAGGTTGATGCTTGGCGACTTACAAAGTCCCGGCCGGCTCATACACAACGTGTCTGGCTCGGTGACTGAAAAAGCTTGCCTTACAATACAAGCCATACATATGGCAGATCATCCTCTTTGGCCTCAAGTCGCCTTTGGGTCTTGGGCCGTCAATAGGCTTGCTATGACCCGCCATCTTTATTGACAAGTCACCAGTGGTATGACCCGGCCCCTCCTGGGCGGTCATACCCAATAGTCATATCCCCAACATTAGGCCTAGGTTGATTTGAACTTGTTCACATCAATTTTCAGTACCTGACTTGTCAAGATCTTGCATCGTCCTTTTAACAAATTTGCTGTAACACGCCGTGACGTCAGCTCATAGAATTTCTTTAACCCGCCATGATGTCATTTCGCATTAACGTTGCACGAGGCCCAAAACATCTTTAACTGATCCTTATCTCAATTGATCATCCGAAAATCAAGGCGTCCATATAGCCACATGATGATTTCGGCCTCCTCGATTCTCGCGCATGCCCTGTATCCATCCCCTTATAAATAGGGACGGGGTCCTTTTCATTTCCCCCCCTTGCCTCCTCGTCTTCGTCTTCCTCTCGCGACTCCTCTGCAACCTCGAGCTCCACCACCACCATCCTCATCCGTTGCACCAACTCAGGTCGCTGCATCAACCTGATGGGTCTAGAGAACGTCGGCGCTCCACTGCAGTCCATCTGCAACTGTAAGTGTTCATCTCCTTCAACCTCAGATCTGCATTAGGGTTAGCCTTGTTCATCGGTGTTCTTCACCGTTCTTCATCTTCTCCTTTAGCCCAAGTAGCCTTTGATCTGAACATGGTATGAAAATTATGCGATAGCAGTTTAGCATTCGTTTTTAACGTCAGAATACTTCTTCTCCATAGAAGATCTCAATAGAGCATACAAATTTTTCTGCTGCCACCACCTTAGGTTAAGATTTTTACTACTTTTGTGAACTGCTGTGGATCCAAAATTGTAACTCCAATCTGTGAAATTTGTTTATCCATCACTTAGCAAAATTTCCATAGATAAACTTGAAGTACCATAACTGCTATGGCAGATTATATCGTAAACCATGATCCACCATATAACATTAGGCCCTCTTTAAACCGCCATCATATGCTTCGTAGCTTGCATAACCCGGCAATACTCTCCAGTTTAACCATGCTTGCTTATTCATCCTCATAATTTGGTTCTTCACAATACACTTGACGTTTAAACTCTGTCCGGCTTAACAGCAGAAACCTTAATCCGGTAACGTTTAAACTCTGTCCGGCTTAACAGCAGAAACCTTAATCCGGTAGGTACCATTAGTCCCCTTTGAAGCCGCCAATATGAATATCCGCGTACTTCAATGTTCATCGTCTCGATTAACCTGCCTGCCGTTTATAGCACTTTACCTTTGAATCCATGGTCTGGTTTAGTAACATAGTCTTAAACCGGTAATATTTCTTTCTTTTAGGTTTTCAACCTCCAAATGGGCAAAACTGTCACTGCCTGCAACTGGGTTGTTTCCTGGGTCAGTGAGGAAGACTTGAACGAATATGTTCAAACAGGCGTCCTGGCGAAAAGGGATGTCATCCATTCGAGGGTCCCATGCACTGAAACTCCTCCTGAGCCCAAGGATGGTGAAGTAGTTGTCTTAATTGATCACATGCTTCGGGGCTTCAGCCCTCCCGACTCAAAATTCTTTCGTGATGTGTTGCATTTCTTCAAGCTCCATCCACAAGATATCGGCCCAAATTATGTTTCAAACATCTGCAATTTCCAAGTATTCCGCAAGGTGTACCTTCAACAGGAGTCCACCGTAGAACTATTCAGGGATTTTTATCATTTAAACTGGCAGAACGAATTCACAGATGGGCCCAGCCTAGAGCTAGGCGGCATTTCCATACAACGAGGGAAAGAAGCCACTTTCCGAGCTGCCACCTTGCCTAGTCATCCCAAAGATTGGAACCAAACCTGGTTTTACTGCAAAGACACTTCTCCAGAAGGGGAAAATCCTGTGCCTCGCCTAAGGGGGGTGAATAGGCGTTTTAAAAACTTCTACGGAATTGGCTTAATCCTAATGTGGAAATAAACTAAGAGGATACTTTTCAAGCACAAATCCTAAATACATTAGGCTCAACTAAGTGCACCAACAACTTATTATAAAAAAGATGAGCACAACAAGGATACTAACAAGAACAAGTTACACAAACTTACTTGAGCAATATCACAAGATATGGAAGTGTATGACACAAGTTAGCAATTCATACTAATGACAAGATATCAATGGTAACAAGTATGAATCGCTGGATATGAAGTGTAGGCCTAAATAATCTTTACAAGGAAATAGCCAACACAATATAATGAGGACAACAATATATAGTGAAGGCAAGGTCGAGAGACCAAAGTAAACCACAAGTAGTGGCTAGGGTTAGAAATAACCGAAGACGCGGAGACGAGGATGTATCCCGATGTTCACTTCCTTGGAGGGAAGCTAGTCACCGTTAGAGAGGTGGATGTTACCATGAAGGCACACCAACGCCATGAAGGCTCACCCTATTCTCCCTTTGAGACAACACCACGAAGGCGTTTCTCAACCACTAGTGGTAGACCTTGAGGCGGCCTCCAAACCTTTACAAACTTTCCAGGGGACAAATCACAAGTTGATTCCTCACCGGAGCACTCCTACCGCCTAGGAGTCTCTAACCTCCAAGAGTAACAAGATCAAGGGGGAAATGCTCAAGACTTGCTCAAATCATGAATTCCTTTAGTCACAAGAGGGAGAGGGAGTGGATATATTACTTGATTGGAAAATCTCTCAAGAACTCTCATGAATCTCTCCGGGATCTAAGATTTGGTGTAGGAGAAGTGAGGAGGGGCCTTTTTGTGTTCTAGTGTTCATATGAATGTGGTTCTCAACCCTCTACCGGATTGGTAGAGGGGTATATATAGCAAGCCTAGAAAACTAACCATTTGTGAGTAATTGGCTGTGTTGGGCCAGACATCCGGGCAAGGGCCGGACATTCGGTGGCTGAGAAAAGCACACACCTGCATGTGAAAAACAGAGGCCAGAGTACAGGCCCCGGACATCTGGCCAAAATTGGGGCCCCGGACATCCGGGCAAGTGCGGACATCCGACGGGCACAACCAACATTTGAAAAAAGGTTCTGGAATTTGCGGGCCGGATTTCCGGGAGGATCCCAGACATTCGGGGTGACCCAGAAGCCCGGACATCCGGCCTTAAAAAAACAGCAGGAACCCCAAAACTGAAACATGCATAACTTTCAAATCCGGACTCCGATTTTGATGATCTTAGAATCGTTTTGAAGCGATGGAAAAATTCCAGGTCCTCACATAGAGAACCACCCAAGATAAACAAAAATGGAGGATGCAAATTATGCAAAGGTTTTATCATGTATTTGGGTAACCTATTTGGCTTTGGATTCTCTTTGGTAGATGTATAAACATTTTGTATTTGTATTGGATAGGAGTGAAATATTCCTATGTTGGAATAAGATGTGAGGAAGGAGAAAAATAATATGTTGACTTGAGCAAATCTATCACTAACCCCTTTGATCCCCTCTTAATAGTGTGGGATCCCTATAACTCAAGAATCATAAAAGAACTATACTGGATACCTTCCAGAAACTCATTCTTGAGCATTTATCATTTTCGATGGTCATCGATCCTCACAACTAAAACCAAAGGAACTAATACCTTTGAATAAAGCATTCCAATTGAGCTTGATGTTGACTTTTATGCTTGGCTCAAGTCAGAACGATGATCTTGATCATGACACTTGGTGAAGCCTTCAAATAGCTCCCCCATAAGCCATGTGAGGAGCATTGCATTGTATTCATCTTCATACTTTCATCATGTGATCATCCACAAGCTTCAAGCATGTAATCCTTCAGGATGGCTATCTTGAACTTGCCCTTGTCAACCATGATCATCAACACTTGATGGCATCCTCTCATGGACACTTGAGATCTCTCTCTCTCTCTCTCTCTCTCTCTCTCTCTCTCTCTCTCTCTCTCGGTGCGGCCCCATGAGAATCACCTAACCCTCAAAACGTAGACAACACATAGTATGGGTTAGTACACAGAGTGCAATTGATATTTTCTTTTCATACCACAAGATCCTATGTGGTGCATCATTTGCGCTCGTGTGTTGACCATTT
Organism: Triticum dicoccoides; assembly: GCF_002162155.2. Lineage (NCBI taxonomy): Eukaryota > Viridiplantae > Streptophyta > Magnoliopsida > Poales > Poaceae > Triticum > Triticum dicoccoides. Next base: position 227,309,555 of record NC_041388.1, on the reverse strand, counting down.
AGAGTTCGATCTCCGAGCTTCATCTTGGTCAACCGATATCTCTACTCCATGTTTAATCTTGATGTCATGAAGGGTATATTGAATTCTTCACTTGAATAGCTTGCTCAATCATGACTCAACACATGAGTCCATTATGATCATATCTTTGAGCCACTCCTAGAATTCATCATTCAAATCACCCTTTTAAGATCTTGATCCATTATGGCACAAACCATAGCTCTAAGCATGGCAACCCTTGAGATACTCCAATGGCCTCCATTTTGATCATCTCGATGTAATTGTTGCTTCAAAGGAGTTGTCTTCCATTATTGTTCAATCATTTTTCAATGGGACTAAGCTTAAAATGTATATCTCAATGCAAATATTAGTCCTATAGGACTGTTATTTAATTACCAAAACCACACATGGGGACTACATGTACTTTCAGTTATCGCACCAGCCGACTTAGCAATAGGCATCCTCTTCTAGATCACATTACTACAGCAGAGCGAAAGAAGTATACGCCAGTTTTTTCAAAGATCCGGGCCTTGATGGCCAATGGCTTGACTGGAATTGATCTGGTTCGGAGTTGGGTCGCCTGGAGAGTCTTGCCTCTAAGCCGCCGTCCCAGCTTAATGCATGAATATACCGGCGAGTTATCAGATCCTCAAAGCCACTGTCAGATTGAATTGACCGATGAAGACATCAATAATATGACCAAATCTCTGTTAAATGAGAGCTTGAAAGACTGTAGTAAAGTCGGATTGAATCCCTTCTGTGTTCTTAACCAACCACCAGCTGTAAGTTATTCACCAATTTCACCATTGAATTATATCTTCACTCCGGTTGCTTTTCATACCCATTTAACATTTTGCAAGCTGATTCACCTTTTTGGACTAAGAAGCTGCAGGATAAGCTAGCCAAGAGAACTCGGACAAAGAGCAAAGCCATCAAGAGGACTGCTAAGAAAAAGACCAATCCCGCCGAGTTATTCAACCTGGATAATGATGATGATGATGATGATGATGATGAGTCGGAGGTAGAACTCGACTCCCTTGGCTCTTCTTTGTACACCTTATTAACAATGACCATTATCAGGATGATGCGGAGGCCAGCCGTGCAGATGATGAAGGCGTAATTACTATTTCCTCTGGCTCAGAACCTCTGCCAACACAGAAAACTCGACAAGCAAGCCGGGAAGTAAGATTTTCTCACCCTTTAGCTTACTTGGATCCCGAATTTATTTTGAAGAAGCAGCAACATGAAGCTCACCGCACAACCCGGAACAGTGGTAGCGGGATTCTTTCCTCCGGCTTACCCAACACACCAGCGCCTCACAAACGTCAACCGGAGGTTTCAAACATTCCCGACTTAGCTTAACCCAATGCAGGTCTTTTTTGACAACCTCTTAACCCATCTGATTCAAACTATCAGGGAACATCTCAATCCTCATCTGGCGAGTCAACTAGAACTCAGATTCCGGCCTTCAAAGTTGCTCCTGGGTAAGAAATATTTAATCATTTGAATCTTCATGGCCGGTTGGTATGCTGACATCTTTGTATTTCTTATTTCCAGTGGCGTGTCCAAGCCCAGCAAGAAGGCAAAACTAAACAAGCCAGCTGAAGACTCCGACCCTTCTGAGCCAGAAAAACAATTGCCAGAGGCCTCTTGTCAAACAGCTGAAGCTACCATTGATGACCCGCCGCCAGAAGAGCACGACGTCACCATAGATCATGTAGACACTAAGCCGGTCATCACTAAGATGCCCAGTCCCATCAAGCTCGCTGAAGAAAAAACTGATGATGCCATCATTACCGGGCTTGGTTATACAGCACCGGGTCACCCTACTGCCTTATCCAAGCACAGCGCTAAGGAAGAATTTACTGCTGCTGATAAAGGCAAGTGGAAGGTAGACTTGGAAAGCTATATGCCCAGTTCAGTGCCCAAGAGATTCACTCTGGTTACTTAAACTGCCTTTATACCAGCCGTGATTTTGAAGCCGGCCTGGTCAACTTGATGAAGGAGCGTTTTGAGGTAAAAATTT
>NC_041388.1:227303083-227307028 GCF_002162155.2 Triticum dicoccoides | reverse complement strand
ATATATATATATATATATATATATATATATATATATATATATATATATATATATATATATATATATATATATATATCAGCCGCCAAGTCTACTGGATATGATAGCAGTGAATATATTGTAGACTTTTAGATAGTCATAAATATATGATAATCAAAACTAGTAGCCCCCAAGGGCCGGCTTAAACTATCAAGTTAAGCCGGGATTTCAAATTACCCGTGATCAACTTTACACTGGTAGCCCCCAAGGGTCGGCTTAAACTATCAGGTTAAGTCGGGACTTCAAATTAACAGTGATCAATGTTGCACTGGTAGCCCCCAAGGGCCGACTTAATCAGCATGAATAAACCGGGACTTATTACCATGGCTGAAAAATCCAAGTATGTAGCCTTTATCAACCGGATCACATCATTTTTCCCGGGTCATGATATAAACTTGTCTTTAAAAGAGCAATAGGCATTAGCCCCCAAGTGCCAAGGAAAATACTTGTATTATGCTTGGGACTTTCAGAAATGATCATAATACCTTCCATGTTGTTCATGTCACAGGCTGAACTAAATGAAAAGGAGACCCAAGTCATTGACCTGAGGGCCAAATCCAAACTCAATAATCTGAGACCTCAAAATCCAAATCAGAGCTAAAGACTGCATTGGAGAACATTGAGCAGTTGAAACAGAGCTTCAGCACTGATAGAACCGGCTGAGAGACTGAGAAGGCGGCTTTACTAAAAAGAGCGGAGGATGCCGAAGCAGCCCTTAAACTAGTAACTGACGAGTTGTCCGGGTTAAAGCATCAAATTAACAGCATGACATCGGCCATCTTAGGTAAGTACCTTCCTTTGCACCAATAGTATATCATAATCATCTGCCAGTTTACCAATAACTTTACTGATGTAGGCACTCGAAGCGCCAAGTTGGGTTTAGACATGCGCATCAAGCTTAAGGTTGTCTATACTCTGGTAGAACAGCTATACACTGGCGCTCAACGGACAATCTCTGCTGCTATTCATAAGAAGCCTCTGCCCACTCCCATCAAGGAAACACTGGAGAGGCTATCTGTGCTGCCCCAAAGGATTGAAGATTTAAAGCGAGCAGCCACCAGAGCTGGCGCCATGACTGCCTTAAGTCGGGCAAAGCCATGGCAAGCATATCTTGATCCAGAAGATTTAGCCAACGGTTGCCCCAGTGTAAAAGAAGACGGGTCTCCCTTCAACGCTGATGATTTTGCACAAATAGCAAGGGAAATGCGTCCATTAGCAAGCAAGCTGGCCGAAGAAACAAATCTCTCCCAATACCAGGCGGCTTATGATGCTAATAACAAGAAGGTGAAGGCACCAGTTCATCAAGAGGTGGATCTCATCCCACCGACTCGTAAGCACACCTTCGCTCCTGACATTGATCCTTCAAATCTTATCGATGATGAGGCTGTGTTTAGAGCTTTGACCAGTATCAACTGGGCTAAGCCTGACTTCCAGCCAATGGATAATCAAGGAGATGAAGAAGAAGAGGCGCAGGATGACCTGGAGGCTTCAACCCGTTAAGACTAGAAGTCTGAATTCATGATCCGGTTTACCATCCATAGTATTTGGATGATATGTCTCAAAAATACTTATCCTTTAGGGCCATCAGGTGCCTTGTAATAGGCTAGTTAAGACAACGATATGTCGTGCCATCGTGCACGTTTTATTTTCTAACACTGCCGATCCATTATTTGAAGATCTGCCACTCATGCTCATAATACCATCAATTATGCAGACCATACTTATCATTTTTCCTACACACAAACAATGTATAGGTGCCCTGGTGGTTTACCCCAGGGCGGGTCATAATACCCCATATAAAAACCACTAATGACTAAATAGTCCATAACCAGGTCCGGTTTGTTAAAACCTCATATAATCATAACAAATTAAATATCATACATGTGATATTTGTTCACACTGTTGGCTTATCATGCGTCGTGCAGTAAGGGTCACATCCCAAAGATTGAGAGCACAACGCTCTATGCAATTTATTCATACCGCCGGCTTACAACACCATATGCAGCAAGGGGTAACATCCCAAAGCTTAGAGCCAGAACTCCAAGCACATAATCATCATACACTGGTGACTTAAAGTCCAAAGCTAGGCGGGGTTAACAAAACTTCGGATATATTCATATATGAACCATAAGGCAACGTGGCCCTAATCAGTTTTCAACCATATAGTAATATGGCAACAAAAGATGAATCTCAGAAAATATATAAAACAAATATAAACCAGAAAAACAAGGCGTCCATAGGCTACCAAGCCTGAATGTCAAGTGCTATTCAAGGGCCACACAGCCACTGAGTTAAACCTTGATTCAAACCCGTAAGCCGGGCCTCACATGACCAATCTCCATTTTAACTTTGACAAATTCAGGGTCTTTATAAGATTTATTGTCAAGAGTACGGTGAGTCATTCTAGGATTACCTGGTCGGAGTGGCAGGCAAACTAAGGCAGGATAACCTGGATTTTTGGTGAATACACCTGGCGTCCAAGCCTATCACAAGGGTCAACAAAGCTCTGTTCATGAACAAGGAGCCCCCAAGTAATATTTCATTCTAGGAGTATAAGCCGGATTATAGGGTAGTCATAGCTATGCTCAATGAGCAGGAAGCCCCCAAGTATTTGGTAATCATGGCGTACAAGCCGGGTCAAGAGGGTAGTCATAGCTATGCTCAATAAGCAGGAAGCCCCCAAGTGATCGTATGAAGTGACAATAAAGACTCATATTCTCAGAAATAAAACGATAGAGGCCCTGAATTATCAGGGATGCCGACTTTATTATATTCATCATAATATATATATTGACAAAATATATGCATCACAAGAGCCAGTAGCTCAGGTGTAATAGGGCCGAAGATGAGCAATATTCCACGACCGGTGGGTCTCCTCCTCTGACATGCGTGAGTCTAATAACCCACAAGTATAGGGGATCGCAACAGCTTTCGAGGGTAGAGTATTCAACCCAAATTTATTGATTCGACACAAGGGGACCCAAAGAATATTCTCAAGTATTAGCAGCTGAGTTATCAATTCAACCACACCTGGAAACTTAGTATCTGCAGCAAAGTGTTTAGTAGCAAAGTAATATGATAGTGATGGTAATGGTAACAAAAGAGTAACAAAAGCAAGGAAATGTTTTTGGTATTTTGTAGTGATTGTAACAATAGCAACGGGAAAGTAAATAAGCATAAACCAGTATATGGAAAGCTCATAGGCATCGGATCAATGATGGATAATTATGCCGGTGTAACATCCCAAATTTTCAATTTGGAAAGTTATACATATATCACCCATGCATATCATGATTTATTGCATTCCAGTTCCGCAATCCTCGAAATCCTAAGCAACTCAAGGACCCACAGAGAGAGTTGGGGATTGTCCTCTTTTCATATTTGATTTTTATCAAATAATGAAACGAGGATTTTGATTTTAATAAGTTTTCTCTCCGAAATATTTCATATTAAATCAAATGAGTGGAGATAATATGACTTCTCCGAAATAATTGAAATATTGGAGGAAAAATATTAAAATCATTTATTGGATTTTATTTGGTTTTATTCAGATTTTATTTGCATTAGAAAAAATTGCACGTTTTCAAAATTGCATTTTAGGGCCAAGAAAATGTTCAACTCGTCCTAAATATTTTATTTAGACGGTGAAAATTTTGTTTTGGCATTTTTAGATTTTTATTTATTTTTCTAGGATTTTTCTTCTGTCGGCGGAATTATTTAAAAAAATATCTCGCGCCTGACTGGGCCTAAGGCCCAGCCGAGCCAGGCCGGCCCGAGCCGCCACCGCCTCGCGTGCGCGCGCCGCCGCCGCCGACCCGGACTCCAAGTCTGAGACGGACTCCCCGCCGCCGCCGCTGCCTTGCCCCCTCCCCCAAGCAGGCGCCGCCCCCCTCCCCTTTAAATACCCCC
>NC_041388.1:227281974-227302655 GCF_002162155.2 Triticum dicoccoides | reverse complement strand
CGCCGCCCACAGCCCCTCGGCCCGCCGCCAGGAGCCGCCGCCGCCTCCCGCCACCCCACGCCGCCGCCGCCGCAGCCCCGCCACCTCACGCCGCCCCGTCGCCACACCGGAGCCCCGCCGGATCCCCGCCGGAGCCGAGCCAAGGTAGCCGCCGCACCGCCCCGGTTTTCTAAAGAAAAAATGTTCGATTTTTTTTGAAACCCTAGTTTTTGTTTTTTAAATAGATCGGTTTTTCTCTGGTTTATTTATTTAGTGAGCGTTCGCTCGTTCATTTGTTTTAACAAACGCGTTCTTCGTTTAGATCCAGATAACGAACGTTCATTCGTTAATCTGTTCATCGTTTTTCTTTTTCTCAATTTTATTCCGCGATTTTTCTGATCGCGATTTCGGATCCGATCTTAATTTCTGTTTTTCTTCTCGCTCATTTATCGGAATCAGGCGATTCAAGCGCCTGGAGTTTCATCTCAAAACCCTCTTTCCATTTAATCAACTCAAACAAGTTTTTGCTACTGTAAAATTTGGCCTAGTTTCAGACTAGTAAACGAAGCTTCTTTCTTTCACCGTTTGACTTTCGTTGCTCCGTTTGATTTGATTCTTTTTGCGTACCGGAGTTCTTAAGTTGAACTTTCTGGTCAACCTCTCTTATTTGAGTTTTGTTTGTGCATCGTTGCTTGTTATTTATGTATGTTATTGTTTGCTTGCGATAGAATTCCCGGAGTGCGAAGCGTGTTACTACGAGTCTCAAGGATTTGCGGATTGTCAGCAAGGCAAGTAACACTTTGATCATATCCCATTATTACCCAGTTTTTATGCATTAGTTCCAATCCTCAAGCATTGCATGATTAGGATATCATTAACTTGTGGGTTGGGAAGTAGTTTTCACATCCCTACCTTTACCCTGGCCTTGGACTAGTTTGGTTGCTGCATCATGTTTAAATTCAATTGAAATTTGAATTGAGGAATTTTCGAAGCCTCAGAAAACCTCTAAAAATAACCAACATTTAAATCTCATCAAATGAGTCCAAGAAAATGTTCCTGTTATTCTGTGAAAATATTGGCATGAGGTGAAATTCAGACCAATATTTTGGGAGTCACAGAAATAATTTATTTGGGCCTTTGATTTAAATCAATAATATATTTGGGTTGGAATTATTTCTGTTATATAAGAAATAATGTCCAAATAATCCCAAACTGAAATGTTTCATGTTGGGTTTATTCCATACAGTGAGCATGAGCAGTTTGGTGAATTTTGGAAGTATCTAAGTATTTTTAATAAAGCCACAAAGTTGCAGAATAATAGAAAACAGGAAATATATATATAAAAAGAGGAACCTTACTGTGCAGCCCACCACTGTAGTGGCCTACTGGCCAAAGCCAGCCCGGCCCACCAGGGGCAGCACTGTCTTCTTCCTCCTGCCAGGAGGAGAAGCAGCTGCGTGCCCGATGGCCGGCGAGCCGCGCTGGCTCCTCCCTGCCTGCGTGCCCCCCCCTCGACTGCCTGGTCGCCGCCACGCACCCCCCGACCCCCTCGTCCTCTCCCCTCTCTCCCTGGACCTCTTTCCCTCCTCTACTTCCTCCCTTCTCTCTGTTCGTGGGCGCCGAGACTGCCGACGAGCACCACCGCGACCACAGCCTTCCCCGTGCCCCTCCGACGTGACCTCGAGCTCCGCCGTTGACCCATACGCCGTCTCCACCGAGCCACGTGACGAGAAGAGCCTCGGAGCGCCGCCCCGACGTCTTCTTCCTTCTCGGGTCACCAAGATCGCCGGCGACCGTGCTTCTGCTCCGACGCGTCCCCGAGCCCGCTGGCCTTCTCCTCCGCCCCGCAGTGAGCCACTGACCTCCCCCATCCTCTTCTTTTCTCACCCTGTGCGTCGTAGCGACTGCACCGCGCTCACCCGCACGCGCCGCCGCCCGCGCTCGTCGCCGGTGGTGCTCCGGTGACCATATGGTCCTGGGCTTGAGCCCATTGCACTCCCCGCATCGCGTAGGAGCCGTAGGTGCTAGCGCCGCCCCGCCTAGGCCACTGCAGCAACGAGCTCGGCCTCGCCCGAACTCCGGCAACCGCAAGGCTTGTCGCCGGCATCGATTCCGGCCGTCCTAGGCCCGACAACCACCACCACTCGATGCACCGTCGCGCCAGCTTTCCAGAGAGCCCATCCAAGCTTCAAACGAAGCACCACAGCTAGACTCCGAGCACCTCCGCCGCGCCTGGCCATCGCCGGCGGCCTAACTCCGGCGAAGCCGACGTGGCGATGTCATTAGCCTCTAATGACGCCTTAACTAACACCCTAGTGCCACTGCCTTGTGGGCCCTGGCGCCAAAAATTGATTAGTTTAATTTTTGTTTAGATTAGTGCTAATCGGTGTGGACCCCACGTGTCATCTTTGACTTGGTCAAGTCAACGTTGACCGGTCCCACCTGTCATAGACCCAAATCAGCCTGAGACACTGACCAGTGGGTCCCAACGTCAGGTTTGACCTGGGCTAACGCTGTTGACTTGATGACATCATTTTGACGTCAGGCTGACGCAGTAATGCTTTCTGGATTTTAAATAAATAAAAAATGATTTATTTAATTCAAAAAATGTCCAAAACTTCCAAAAATCATAGAAATTCAACCGTAACTCCAAATGAAATAAATTATATATGAAAAATTATCAGAAAAATTCAAGGAATCCATCTGTACCATTTTCATGCATGTTTGAGCAAGTTAACCTCACTGATTAGGATGAAACATGATTAGGGAAAATTTCATAATAGGTTTGGAGTTGGAATTTGATATAATTTTGAATTCCACATCAATTAAAATGACTTTCTATTGCATTTGCCAAAACACACTCATTTTTCCATGTCATGAGCATGCATCATATTGTTGCATATCGTCATGTGTTGATTGAGTTCTTTCTCAGTTGTCGGTGTTTGTCCCCTCTCGATAGACGTTGTACCGACGCTGTGATCGTTTACACTGATGAAGACCCAATGATATCTTCAGAAGTGCCAGGCAAGAAAAACCCCTTTGTTCATTCCGATACAATCCCACTCTCTCGCTCCTGCTCTCTTTTACTGCATTAGGACAACAACGATTCAACTGTTACTTGCTGCGGTAGTTGAGCCCCTTATCCTCTGCATGACCTGTCATTGCCACAGTAAATAGATGAAACCCACTAGTATGAGTAGGAGTTGTTTGAGCCCTGATGTGCCTAATCATTCATGCTTGTTTGTCATGCCTACTATTGCATAGAGTTGTGTCAGGTCCGATTCATCGGGGATGAACCGGAGGTGTGTAAACATGTCCTACAGTGTGTGAGCTAAGTGTGTGAACACGATTTGGTAAAGGTAGCGGTGAGAGGCCATGTAGGAGTACATGGTGGGTTGTCTCATTGAAACCGTCCTCAGGAACTAAGTTCTGTGTTTGTGATCCATGAAACAGTTACTACCACGCATTGGGCCCGAAACCAATGGACCCTCTCAACTTCTTAATCACCCTAGTACTCTGTCCAGGAGTTGCAAATAGTTTCTGGTGTTTGTAGGTTATGTGTTGGCGGCCGTGCGTAGCACTGACCCTAGGGGTGGGCTATGTTGTTGTAGATACACCGTGGCACGGTGTACCGAGTCACCCGTTTGGTGTCTCGGGAACCCTGTTCCCATCGTTCGGGGCCGTAAGTGGAAACCTCGGCCGGACTCCCTGCAGATGGAACCTGGATAGGCGATAAAGCTGGACTAGAGACTTGAGTGTTTAGGTAGGCCGTGGCCGACACCCTCGTTGGGCTTTCGCATGAAGGTTGCCGAGTACATGTCGTGTAAACGACGGTAAGTGGTGAGAGCGTGTGTGAAGAAGTACACCCCTGCAGGGTTAACATCATCTATTCGAATAGCCGTGTCCGTGGTAATGGACTTCCGGGTTGCCTATAACAGTTCATAGACAAGTGAAAGTGGATACTCTAAAATGCGCAAGATAAGCGTGAGTACTATGGATGGTGCTCTCGTAGGTAGACGAGAGCGGATCCATAGTAGTGTATTGAATGGTGAATATGTGGACTCGTGTGCGCCACCTCAAAAGAGTTGCTTGCAATCATAGTTCAGGTTAGCCACTGAGTCAAAGCTGGCTTGCTATAGTTAAACTCCACCCCCCCTTGTTGATACCAATGCATATGTAGCTTAGTTCTGATGTAAGTCTTGCTGAGTACCTTTGTACTCACGTTTGCTTAATTTATGTTTTGCAGAGAGATTTCAGTCTCGCTAGTAGTTCCGCGTGGACTTCGATGTTTAGCTTGATACCTCAGCTACGATCTTGTGCCCTCGGCAGGATCTGGTAGATAGTCAGGCTTCTTAGCCTTCTTCATTTGCAGTTGTCTGTAGTCTGACAAGTTAAGCTTCCGCATGTGCTTGTATGCTCTGTATGTTGCGTCATGAGACCCATGTTTGTAATACCTCGCTCCTCGGAGCCTAATGAATAAATACTTTGAGTCGTAGAGTTATGTTGTGATGCCATGTTGTATGTGCACATATCGAGCATATTGTGTGTATGATTGAAATGCTTGGTATGTGTGGGATCCGACAACCTAGTGGTTTATCCTTGGTAGCCTCTCTTATGGGGAAATGTAGTCTAGTGCTTCCTTGAGCCATAGTAGTCCGCTACAGCCCGGTTCACCGGAGTCCTGCTAGCCTAGCACTACTGCTCAGGATACTTGACTGGCCGGCATGTGTTTCACTTCGTTCATGTGTCTATCCCTTTGGGGAAACGTCATGCGGTAACATCTGGAGTCCTGCCTAGCCTGCTACAGCCCGGTTTCCCGGAGTCCTGTTAGCCTAGTGCTGCAGCCCGGATTTACACGCTGCTGACCGACATGCTCGATGTGATTCATGTATGCCTGTCCCCATAGGTTAGTGCCACTTTGGGTTCACGACTAGCCATGTCGGCCCGGGTTCTCTGTCATATGGATGCTAGTGACACTATCATATACGTGAGCCATAAGACGCAAACGGTCCCGGGCCATGGTAAGGCGACACCCGTGGGAATACCGTGCGTGAGGCCGCAAAGTGATATGAGGTGTTACCGGCTAGATCGATGTGACTTGGAATCGGGGTCCTGACAGTGTTGGTATCAGAGCCTGACTGCCTGTAGGATTACCAAGCCAACCGGTCGAAGTTGAGTCTAGAAATGCTTTAGTTCTGTAAGGGAATTGATTGTGGAAGGGAACGTAAGGCTCTTTTTACTCCTTATCCTCATGACCTTATGATCTGAGTCATCTTATCTTTCTACGGAGTTAAGAACTAGGTTTCTCTACTATCTCTCAATATGACGTGTTACTAAACCGTAGTTGCCTAGGATTGTTGAGTTCAAGCCTCAGTTCAGTTCCTACTACTTCCATATGTTCATAGCTGGCACCAGAACCTTGATATGATGTTGTTAAGTGGTTATGCCACCATTTTTTGCAGGTTGTCTCAAATCTTTTTGAGCAATTACAGCCGTTATGCTGTCCGAGTTATCCCAGGTTCCTAAACAATCTAATGCATCTGCAAATCCCTTTCTCCTATGTTCGATGTCTTTTGGGCCAGATTAATCACACTAACCAGTGTGTTGAGGTATTCCATTGCCTCGATATATATGTTGGAACTATTATTATGACCCTAGATGTCCTAGGGAACCACCCAGTAATCTAGTAATGCTTTGTGTCTCTAGTGTGATGATTCTGGCCACCATTCTCGAAAGCATCCTGTGATGCCATTTAGTTAGTAGGTATTTTATTTCTGGGTCCTTAAACCCAATATTCATTCTACTTACATCCTGTTGATAGTGTTGCTCGTACCTTTAGGATGTTAGTAACCTCTGCATTAGTCCTTTAGGTCCGTGGTATTTCCTTCTTCCAAATACTATGAACCACTTATGGCAGAAGTTTGTTGGATCAAAAGATCACAACAAGAGTGCTCTCGATGAGTTCCCCATTCTATATTGTGATTCTGCCAGTCCTACCGTTCTGCATGGGTTGTCCGAAAGAAATGTTGAGCTTTGCTCGACATATTAATCTATGCATCCACAACTCAGAAAATCATATGTTCCTTGAGTTGTTCCTCTTTAGTTGTATTCCGACCATCCCCTATCAGTTGATAGCCAAGAGTATGTGTGCATTTGTGTTCATCAATGCCCTTTTATTCTTGTGGTCCGTCAAGCCATTCTATTCCGGAATGACTAGGAGAAACAAACTCTATTACCTCATCCATATCCAGGATTGGGTCAAAGTAGTTGTGTTCTGCAGAACAAATGCCAATCCATCTTTTGCTCTGTTCTACCCTGGAGTATTACCCCCTTTATGTCAGGATTGTCATGAGAATTGCACCACCTCTTATAAATTCTTGACGCAGTAATACTTCTTGCCATCATTGTTCATTCCTCAGCTCCGTGTTATTATAACCGGAATGCCGACAAGTGAACCGTGATGTGTGAAAGCAATATTCCTAGCAACTCCGTTGCTTGGTAGTTAATGGACAATACTCTCATTCTTAGCGTGCTGGTAATTAAATCATCATCCTAAGATTGACGTGCTACCTAGTCCATATTTCCGAGTGCACTCATCGACCAATGAGTTAGGACTGTGATAATCCCTCGCTCCTTGATCATATCGTCTTGCCCTGAAAAGCAAGACTGTTCTCGAGCTTAATAACATATCGGTGGTTCATGATTTTCCGAATATCTCCTCGGAGGTATCACCAGGCTGTCACCTGATCGCTATGTTGAGCTCATGATCAAGTTGGTTTCTTGTAGCCACCCTCTTCTCCAGGAACCTGTGTTGGATACCCCTGAGCTAGTTGGTTAAGCTTAATAACAACTTGGAGAGTTGGAAGATAAAAGCTTGTCCTACCATGCTCATCCCTAAGGGATATCTTGTATCTGTGTTGAAGAAAGATAATACCTTCATCGATTGATCCACGCGATCAATTGTCGGCGCTATTGCCTTATCAATCCCTTGATTTGAGTGTGGGCTATCGTCAAATCAAATCAGAACCAACGATGTTCGTAATGTTGTCTTACTCTTGGTTGATCCCTTGAGCATACACCATTACATCTTTTGGTATGACCAATGCTATCACCGTGTTCATGATGGTGGAAGTCCAGTGATATGGAGATCCCGATGAGTTGTTGTTAAGCCCATCAGCAGCATTTTGTCTCCCCCATGATTCACGTTGAACATTACACTAGTGTTGGAAACTTTATAAGCATTGCCCTCATGTCCCGATCATGAAGCATATGTCCGGTTGAAAGATGTGACTTCCTCTAATTCATGTGCATCTGATGAAAGTTGCCACCGTGAATTCGAGAAAGCTTGTTTTTGCTTCCTTCGGAACCATCCCAAGTCAGTCATGCATATGTGCGAAGTATTCTGTGGTCTGGAGACTTGCAACCTTCATTCTATATGAATCCCTAGCACACCAAGCCACTGATTGATTTGTTCAAGGAGAAGAAGTTTCTTCTTAAGAGCTAGACTTACGCAAGGACTTCGATATCCTCGATGATGGTTCCCCATCTGGACTCAGTAGTGTTGTATTATAAGACTACTATGTGGCCATGCTTGTCTGGGACAGCGTGTTCACAGGTTTGTAGCAAAACCGGCTCATGTTTTGGAGCTTCCTACCATAGTCCATTTCCTGAGAACCTCGCAATGACATCTCATCGATTTGTGTTGCAAACTTTCATTTTCTTTCTAGACTCGATGAGTCTGGAATAACCTAACACCAACCAGATCTGAATCTCGGGCAGATATGATGGTTGGAACGTACTCCAAGAACTATATTGTTGGTCCCTTTGTAACCAATAATGTGGATGTCGTGGCCAACACACCTAACCGGAAGGCCTATTATTGTAGTATCCTGGTTGAAGAAGTTAGTCACCTCCCCATAAGGATCTCGCAGGATCTGCCTCCGTAGTTATTCCTTATGGATTCTTGAGCTTCCGAAGTCCGACCTTTTACTTGATGTTCTAGATATCAAACCATATCTATGAATGGATTACGCTAGCACATCAAGGAGAACATTAGAGGCGGAGTGCTAAATGTCTCTCGGTCGATCATCCAGATTCTGATCCCTTGGCCTCGCTAAGGTGAAATCTGAGAAAGTGTTATCTTCCTTTGCATCTGCATCACCCATCACCATTCACCATGGTGGTATGTTGTGTTGCCAGGATCCTTGACACGGATATTGGTAAAACCTTGATGAATATGGAGATGCTCAAGTTCTTGAGAGCACGCGCAAGCACCAGGTTTTACCGTTGGCGTTAACTGGGATTTGCTTCCAGTTTCCTCGGTTATGTTATAACCTTTTCAAACAGTGGACTCACTCTCGACTGTTGAGTTCTTCCCCAGTTACTAGAATCATTCCCAACATTTGCATTTTGTTCCCAGCTTGCACCTCAGTAGTTGTTGTTCATGATCATCTTCAAAAGTGGACTTACCATGGGTCTCATCCATTTCCGATGATAAGAAAAAATCATCCATTGCGTTGTCATCAACAAGGTAGTCCTCATCATCCATCCTAGTCGGAGTATGCCATTCTTTCAACCCCTTCCAACGATCGATTGTGGTTACCTCAGGCTGGTATAAAGAGTTCAATGATCTTTGTATTAAAAGTAATTCTTTTTGCCACTTAAGGGAAATGCTCTATGAGTCACCTTTCCCTAAGGTGTCCCGTTATGGAATCATGGCAATTACCTCCTCGCTACTTTGAAACCATGCACCATCCTACTCCAGCGTGGAATTGTTGCCTACCAATTTGAACCCTTGTCATCTATTACCTCCCATTTCTCTGATGTGTGTTTCGTGTCTTAGCTCAAGAGATGTTTTATATCTCACTCCATGAGTTGATCTTGAGTGCTCGATCTTCGAGGAGATCGATTTCTGTAGAATTTCTTTCTGCCGCCATCATGCTGGATGAAGATCCCGAAAGCAAAGACGTCAAGATCAAGACGACGCAATGAATAAATATCCTCAAGAAAGACATCTGGATCGTGAAGATTGTGCTAGCTTGTGTCCCTCTATCTCCTTACCTCACGACTTGAATCTCGGGATGAGATTCTTGCTTAGTGGGGGTGAGTTGTCACATCCCTAGCTTTACCCTGGCCTTGGACAAGTTTGGTTGCTGCATCATGTTTAAATTCAATTGAAATTTGAATTGAGGAATTTTCCAAGCCTCAGAAAACCTCTAAAAATAACCAACATTTAAATCTCATCAAATGAGTCCAAGAAAATGTTCCTGTTATTCAGTGAAAATATTGGCATGAGGTGAAATTCAAACCAATATTTTGGGAGTCACAGAAATAATTTATTTGGGCCTTTGATTTAAATCAATAATATATTTGGGTTGGAATTATTTCTGTTATATAAGAAATAATGTCCAAATAATCCCAAACTGAAATGTTTCATGTTGGGTTTATTCCATACAGTGAGCATGAGCAGTTTGGTGAATTTTGGAAGTATCTAAGTATTTTTAATAAAGCCACAAAGTTGCAGAATAATAGAAACCAGGAAATATATATATAAAAAAGAGGAACCTTACCGTGCAGCCCACCACTGTAGTGGCCTACTGGCCAAAGCCAGCCCGGCCCACCAGGGGCAGCACTGTCTTCTTCCTCCTGCCAGGAGGAGAAGCAGCTGCGTGCCCGATGGCCGGCGAGCCGCGCTGGCTCCTCCCTGCCTGCATGCCCCCCCCTCGACTGCCTGGTTGCCGCCACGCACCCCCCCCGACCCCCTCGTCCTCTCCCCTCTCTCCCTGGACCTCTTTCCCTCCTCTGCTTCCTCCCTTCTCTCTGCTCGTGGGTGCCGAGACTGCCGACGAGCACCACCGCAACCACAGCCTTCCCCGTGCCCCTCCGACGTGACCTCGAGCTCCGCCGTTGACCCATACGCCGTCTCCACCGAGCCACGTGACAAGAAGAGCCTCGGAGCGCCGCCCCGACGTCTTCTTCCTTCTCGGGTTACCGAGATCGCCGGCGACCGTGCTTCCGCTCCGACGCGTCCCCGAGCCCGCTGGCCTTCTCCTCCGCCCCGCAGTGAGCCACTGACCTCCCCCATCCTCTTCTTTTCTCTCCCTGTGCGCCGTACCGACTGCACCGCGCTCACCCGCATGCGCCGCCGCCCGCGCTCGTCGCCGGTGGTGCTCCGGTGACCATATGGTCCCGAGCTTGAGCCCATTGCACTCCCCGCATCGCGTAGAAGCCGTAGGTGCTAGCGCTGCCGCGCCTAGGCCACTGCAGCAACGAGCTCGGCCTCGCCCGAACTCCGGCAGCCGCAAGGCTCGTCGCCGGCGTCGATTCCAGTCGTCCCAGGCCCGACAACCACCACCACTCGACGCACCGTCGCGCCAGCTTTCCAGAGAGCCCAGCCAAGCTTCGAACGAAGCACCACAGCTGGACTCCGAGCACCTCCGCCGCGCCTGGCCATCGCCGGCGGCCTAACTCCGGCGAAGCCGACGTGGCGATGTCATTAGCCTCTAATGACGCCTTAACTAACACCCTAGTGCCACTGCCGTGTGGGCCCCGGTGCCAAAAATTAATTAGTTTAATTTCTGTTTAGATTAGTGCTAATCGGTGTGGACCCCACGTGTTAGCTTTGACTTGGTCAAGTCAACGTTGACCGGTCCCACCTGTCATAGACCCAAATCAGCCTGAAACACTGACCAGTGGGTCCCAGCGTCAGGTTTGACCTGGGCTGACGCTGTTGACTTGATGACATCATTCTGATGTCAGGCTGATGCAGTAATGCTTTCTGGATTTTAAATAAATTAGAAATGATTTATTTAATTCAAAAAATGTCCAAAACTTCCAAAAATCATAGAAATTCAACCGTAACTCCAAATGAAATAAATTATATATGAAAAATTGTCAGAAAAATTGAAGGAATCCATCTGTACCATTTTCATGCATGTTTGAGCAAGTTAACCTCACTGATTAGGATGAAACATGATTAGGGAAAATTTCATAATAGGTTTGGAGTTGGAATTTGATATAATTTTGAATTCCACTTCAATTAAAATGACTTTCTATTGCATTAGCCAAAACACACTCATTTTTCCATGTCATGAGCATGCGTCATATTGTTGCATATCGTCATGTGTTGATTGAGTTCTTTCTCAGTTGCCGGTGTTTGTCCCCTCTCGGTAGACGTTGTACCGACGCTGTGATCGTTGACACTGATGAAGACCCAATGATATCTTCAGAAGTGCCAGGCAAGAAAAACCCCTTTGTTCATTCCGATACAATCCCACTCTCTCGCTCCTGCTCTCTTTTACTGCATTAGGACAACAACGATTCAACTGTTACTTGCTGCGGTAGTTGAGCCCCTTATCCTCTGCATGACCTGTCATTGCCACAGTAAATAGATGAAACCCACTAGTATGAGTAGGAGTTGTTTGAGCCCTGATGTGCCTACTCATTCATGCTTGTTTGTCATGCCTGCTATTGCATAGAGTTGTGTCGGGTCTGATTCATCGGGGATGAACCGGAGGTGTGTAAACATGTCCTACAGTGTGTGAGCTAAGTGTGTGAACACGATTTGGTAAAGGTAGTGGTGAGAGGCCATGTAGGAGTACATGGTGGGTTGTCTCATTGAAATCGTCCTCAGGAACCGAGTTCTGTGTTTGTGATCCATGAAACAGTTACTACCATGCATTGGGCCCGAAACCAGTGGACCCTCTCAACTTCTTAATCACCCTAGTACTCTGTCCAGGAGTTGCAAATAGTTTCTGGTGTTTGTAGGTTATGTGTTGGCGGCCGTGCGTAGCGCTGACCCTAGGGGTGGGCTATGTTGCGGTAGATACACCGTGGCACGGTGTACCGAGTCACCCGTTTGGTGTCTCGGGAACCCTGTTCACATCGTTCGGGGCCGTAAGTGGAAACCTCGGCCGGACTCCCTGCAGATGGAACCTGGATAGGCGATAAACCTGGACTAGAGACTTGAGTGTTTAGGTAGGCCGTGGCCGACACCCTTGTTGGGCTTCCGCATGAGGGTTGCCGAGTACATGTCGTGTAAACGACGGTAAGTGGTGAGAGCGTGTGTGAAGAAGTACACCCCTGCAGGGTTAACATCATCTATTCGAATAGCCGTGTCCGCGGTAATGGACTTCCGGGTTGCCTATAACAGTTCATAGACAAGTGAAAGTGGATACTCTAAAATGTGCAAGATAAGCGTGAGTACTATGGATGGTGCCCTCGTAGGTAGACGAGAGCGGATCCATAGTAGTGTATTCAATGGTGAATATGTGGACTCGTGTGCGCCACCTCAAAAGAGTTGCTTGCAATCGTAGTTCAGGTTAGCCACTGAGTCAAAGCTGGCTTGCTGCAGTTAAACTCCACCCCCCCCTTGTTGATACCAATGCATATGTAGCTTAGTTCTGATGTAAGTCTTGTTGAGTACCTTTGTACTCATGTTTGCTTAATTTATGTTTTGCAGAGAGATTTCAGTCTCGCTAGTTGTTCCGCGTGGACTTCGATGTTTAGCTTGATACCTCAGCTATGATCTTGTGCCCTCGGCAGGATCTGGTAGATAGTCAAGTTTCGTAGCCTTCTTCATTTGCAGTTGTCTGTACTCAAACAAGTTAAGGTTCCGCATGTGCTTGTATGCTCTGTATGTTGGGTCATGAGGCCCATGTTTGTAATATCTCGCTCCTTGGAGCCTAATGAATAAATACTTTGAGTTGTAGAGTTATGTTGTGATGCCATGTTGTATGTGCATATATCGAGCATATTGTGTGTATGATTGAAATGATTGGTATGTGTGGGATCCGACAACCTAGTGGTTTATCCTTGGTAGCCTCTCTTATGGGGAAATGTAGTCTAGTGCTTCCTTGAGACATAGTAGTCCACTACAGCCCGGTTCACCGGAGTCCTGCTAGCCCAGCACTACTCCTCAGGATACTTGACTGGCCGGCATGTGTTTCACTTTGTTCCTGTGTCTGTCCCTTCGGGGAAACGTCACGCCGTAACATCCGGAGTCCTGCCTAGCCTGCTACAGCTCAGGTTCCCGGAGTCCTATTAGCCTAGTGCTGCAGCCCGGATTTACACGCTGCTGACCGACATGCTTGATGTGATTCATGTATGCCTGTCCCCATAGGTTAGTGCCGCTTTGGGTTCACGACTAGCCATGTCGGCCCGGGTTCTCTGTCATATGGATGCTAGCGACACTATCATATACGTGAGCCAAAAGACGCAAACGGTCCCGGGCCATGGTAAGGTGACACTCGTGGGAATACCGTGTGTGAGGCCGCAAAGTGATATGAGGTGTTACCGGCTAGATCGACGTGACTTGGAATCGGGGTCCTGACAGTAGTTGCTGAGGTAGAACCTATTGCCCTGTTATATTCAAACCCTTGGGAGTTACTTCTACGTATTGCTTATATTGCTATGCTATGCTCGTAGACGTGGTTTGGGTTTGAGTGAAATTCATGTCAGATGTGAGATTCTTAATTAATGGTTCAACTTAAGGTGGCAACTTAATCAAACAACTGGGTGGATTGAGGCACCTGGGGAACCCAGTGTTATCTGTTTTTTTGGAAATCCCGGGCTACCCGTGTGATCTTCCTATGGACCGCCACCCAGGCTCAAAGGGAACTGAGATGAGTCATGCTAGAAACTTTCGTGTGCAGCCACAAGCTATTATGGGCTCTAGCATAGCTGAGTAAGTTATGTGAAGCTCTTGAAGAGGTAGATCAGCAGGTAGTGGGTTTTTGTAGGTCCGGTATGGTCTACCCGGAGTAGAGAGTTAACGTTCCCGAAAGACTGTGTCTCGGTCATCCGTTTCTCAAACACCATGTAGTGCGAGAAATCCAACGGAGGCGATCGAGTCTTGTGGGGAAAAGTGTGCAAACCTCTGCAGAGTGTACAATCTAATCATGGTTAGCCGTGTCCCCGGTTATGGACAATTCTTGAGTATCTAGTACTTGGTTTATGACATGTATCTCACCATGTTTAATTAATACTGTTGGGTTGTTAATCACTTTAATTGGGATTGAGTTGGGGTTACCTTCTCAATATATTTTTTCAACCACCTTGATAGTTAAATTAAAATCTATTCCTTTGTTGTAGGAAAAAAATTGGCTTTTCGCAAAACTATAACCATAGAGCTTTCCACCAGCCAAATATGCATGTAGTGATAGCATTATTCCGTTCCTGCTCTATTGTGTTATATTGCTAGCATATTCCATGTGCTGACCCGTTTTCGGGCTGCAACGTATTATGTTGCAGACTTTTCAGACGAGGAGTAAGGTTCGTTAGGTCGTTGCCGTGCAGCTCAGCTATGCCGTTGGAGTTGATGGACTCACCTTATCTTCCGAGCCTTCCACTGTTATCGCATTAGATGGCCTTAAGCCATATTCATGTAATAAGTTCTCTTCGGAGACATTCGATGTAATAAGTGTGTGATTGCTACTCTGTTATAAATCCTTCGAGTATTGTGTGTGTCAGCATTACCAATCTAGGGATGACATTGAAGCACAGAGACTTGACCATCTGAGGTCGGGTCGCTACAAGATGGTATCAGAGCACACGCTGAGTGTAGGACACGACCACTAAGATAAATCCTAGGTCACACTTCTCTTCTCATTTCTGACTCCTCTCCATTTTCTACTCTTTAGGATGGCGGAGATGAAGAACAAGTTTGCACAACCGGATGAAGACACACCTTTTGGATGCCACTTGAAGGAAGTCAGTAGGTACCTGAACATTGGAATACCAAGCTTCACCGGGACGTACAACGCCACTTTACCAGAAGAAGAGCGCTGGATGATTCAAGTACAAGTTCCAGGAAGGACGTTCTCGCCAACCTCTAAACCCATAGAATTTTCCTTCGATGCACCAACCTGGAGTTTAGGAAAGAGTATGGCAGCTCACATCACCATGGGACACATTGGAGAAGTTTACAACAAGGAGCTTAAGGACACTATCTACCAAATATGTGGGCGCCGAGACGAGCAATGGGAAGTGATCAGCACCAAGAAGGATAAATCCATTGCAGCTTTCATCCAGGAGTTAAACCAGCACATTCGACGTCAGGAGAACCAGATGTGCGCTAACATGATGGACTTGAAGAAGGCGAAGAATAGGATCATCGAGCTGGAGGAAGAACTCAAGTTTACCCGCGATGGATATGAGGAGGAAATCAAGATCCTACTGGAGAAGAATGACGACCTAGTCAAGAAGATCAGAGTATTCATGGGAGGACCAGCACCAATATAAGAAGAAGAAGAACCCAAGGAAATACGCCCCAAGGACTACATCATCATCGACGACACCGATTCCGATCCTAGTGATGATGCCTTTGAAGACGAAGCTGGAGCAGACATTATGGAGTCTTCCACCGATCAAAATTTCTAGATGACCACCAACTATTAGTAGTATTTCCCCCATGTATATAGTAGTAGTGAGCACTTTTGCGATAGTTCTAGACCGTTTGTATGCCCTTGCTTGCTTGATTGAGTGAAATGATTGTGTTTGTCTCATGTGCATATGGGTAGTGCCTTCTCATTAGACCCCTTTTCTATTCTAAATCTCTTCCATCTAAACCCATCAGATGCCTCCGAGACGTGACACCGGTTTTGCCTTCCCGCCGGAGCTCACCCAGTTGATCCAGCAGCAGAATGCCTTGATGCAATAGTTAGTTCAGAACTAGGGCAACAACAACAACAACAACAACAACCCACCACCAGTGGACAACCTAGCCCGTTTTCTAAGGTTACAGCCGCCGGTATTTTCCAGTAGCACCGACCCTATAGTTGCTGATGATTGGCTACGCCGTATTGGAAGGGAGTTGACCACCGCAGGTTGCACAGATGCTGAGAGGGTGCGCTTTGCCGCACATAAATTGGATGGACCAGCAGCCCCATTGTGGGAGAATTACACAGCCACTTTTCCTGTAGCCAACATCACTTGGGACCAGTTTCAGCAAGCTTTCCGCACCGCCCATGTCTCAACTGGAGCTATGCAGATGAAGAAGCGGGAGTTCCACAACCTACGCCAGGGGAACCGTACTGTGGCTCAGTACGTGGATGAGTTTAGCAAGTTATCACGCTATGCCCCTGATGATGTGGCCACCGATGCCGCGAAGCAGGAGAAGTTTATGGAAGGGATGAATGATGAGATGAGCACGCAGTTGATGGTAGAAAGCTTCAACAACTACCAGGAGTTGGAAGATAAGGCTCTTATGATTGAAGGGAAACAACAGCAGATTGAGAGCCACAAGAGAAAATATGGACAAGGGAAGTATAACTCAGGAGCTCAGCAGAAGCCTCGTCTAACCCCGAACTCGGGAGGACTTGTTCACAACCATGGAGGTCACAACCACACTGGAGGAGGATCACATAACCACAGTGGTGCTAAGAATGGGAATGGGAACGGAGCTAACAACAATCAGAACCGCCCCAACTCGTCCACTCCTGCCAAAAGAGACTTAAGTCTGGTTACCTTTTTTAAGTGCGGGAAGACAGGGCATTATGCCAATGATTGCCCCGAAGGAAGGAATGGAAACAGAAATGGAAGCACTGGGAAGAAGCCCAATCCATTCAACAAAGGACAAGTGAACCACGTTAACGTGGAGGAGGTTGAAGAGTAGCCGGACGTGGTAATAGGTAAGTTTTTGGTTAAGTGATTTACCGCTCTTGTTCTTTTCGATACTGGTGCATCGCATTCATACATATCAAGGGGATTCGTGGATAAGTTTAAACTACCAACCCAAACCCTTAGGACCCCTATTTTAGTGAGTTCACCCGAAGCAGAATATATGGCTAGCCGATGGTGTGACCAGATACCCTTAACCATTGGCACGCATGTGTTCCCGTCCGACCTAATTATCTTGGAGTCGCAAGGATTGGATGTGATATTGGGTATGGACTGGATGTCAAAGTATGGAGGAAGCATTGACTGTGCGAGTAAGTCGATTTATCTCACCACCCCGGAGGGAAAAAGGATTAAGTATGTGTCTAGGCATGTGCCTAAAAGGAGCCAAGTGAATGCCCTTACGGGAGTTGTTCAGGAGGAAGTGCCGGTAGTAAAGGATTACCCGGATGTTTTCCCAGAGGAGTTACCAGGCATGTCGCCGGACAGAGACATTGAGTTTTTGATAGAGCTATTGCCATGTACAGGACCAATATCCAAGAGACCCTATCGGATGCCCGAAAATGATCTGGAAGAAATTAAGAAACAGATCAAGGAGTTATTGGAGAAAGGATACATCCGAAGAAGTTCATCACCTTGGGGAGCCCCAGTACTCTTGGTTGAGAAGAAGGATAAATCCTAAGGATGGTTGTTGATTATCGAGCCTTGAATGAAGTGACGATAAAGAACAAGTACCCACTACCGATGATCAACGATCTGTTTGATCAGTTGCAAGGAGCTAAAGTGTTCTCAAAGATCTATTTATGATCAGGGTATCATCAGTTGAAGATATGAGAGAAGGACATACCAAAGACGGCATTCACCATGCGATATGGATTATACGAGTACACGGTCATGTCGTTTGGACTAACTAACGCCTCTGCCTATTTCATGAGAATGATGAACAAGGTGTTCATGGAGTATTTGGACAAGTTTGTTGTGGTGTTTATTGACGATATCATGGTATACTCGAAGAACGAGGAGGAGCACAAGGAGCATTTGCGTTTAGTTCTCGAGAAGCTCAGGGAACACCAGTTGTATGCTAAGTTTAGCAAATGCGAGTTTTGGCTGAAGGAAGTCGGATTCCTTGACATGTCATATCAGGAGAAGGTATAGCAGTTGACCCCAATAAGGTTTAGTCAGTCACTGAATGGTTGGCACCCACCTCAGTTAGCGAGATCCGTAGTTTTCTTGGACTCGCAGGATACTATCGGAGATTCATTGAGAATTTTTCCAAGATTGCAAAACCAATGACTGAACTATTGAAGAAGGATACCAAGTTTAAATGGACAGAAGATTGTGAAGCAAGTTTCTAGGAGTTGAAGAAACGTTTGACCACAGCCCCAGTGCTAGTACTGCCAGATATACATAAGGAGTTCCAAGTGTATTGCGACGCCTCTCGCTTAGGACTTGGATGTGTGCTTATGCAGGACGGAAGAGTTGTTTCGTATGCCTCACGACAACTAAAACCTCATAAGTTGAATTATGCTACACACGATTTGGAGCTAGCAGCCGTAGTGCATGCGTTGAAGACTTGGAGACATTACCTTATTGGAAACCGTTGTGATCTGTACAAGGATCACAAGAGTTTGAAGTACATATTCACCCAGAAGGAGCTGAACCTTAGGCAGAGGAGATGGTTGGAGCTTATAAAGGATTATGACATGAAGCTACACTATCATCCAGGAAAGGCCAACGTCGTAGCAGACGCATTGAGTCGGAAGAGTTATGCTAATATCCTTGAAAGTAAAGGACTACCGAAGGAATTAGCAAAGGACATCATGGAACTTCGATTAGAGATTGTACCTAGAAGGTTCATTGCCACAATGGAGGTTCAGTCGACATTGCTGGACAAGATTTAGGAAGCTCAGAAAGATGATAAAGAGATTGCTGAGATAAAGGAGAAGATGGGCAAAGGAAAGGCCAAAGGTTTTCATGAAGATGAGCATGATACCCTATGGTTTGAGGACCGAGTTTATGTGCCCAACAACCAGGAGATCAGGTAGTTAATACTTCAAGAGGCCCATGACTCACCATACTCGATACACCCTGGAAACACCAAGATGTATTTGGATCTGAAGGAACGTTTCTGGTGGACTGGTATGAAGAAGGATATTGCCGAGTATGTAGCCGTATGTGATGTATGTCAGAGAGTTAAGGCAAAACATCAGAAGCCAGCAGGACTGTTACAGCCTATGCCGATACTAGAATGGAAGTGGGATAAACTTGGCATGGACTTTATTGCCGGATTACCCAAGACTAAAGCAGGATATGATTCCATATGGGTAGTAGTTAATCGTTTGACCAAACTAGCTCACTTCATCCTAGTGAAAACCACCTATACAAGTGCAAAGTTGGCCAAGATCTACATGTCCAGGATTGTATGTCTGCATGGAGTTCCGAGGACTATCGTATCGGATCGAGGAACATAGTTTACTTCAAAGTTTTGCCATCAGTTACACCAGACTCTGGGAACGAGATTGGAGTTCAGTACAACGTTTCACCCACAGACAGACGGACAAACTGAGAGAGTCAATCAAATTTTGGAGGACATGTTGAGAGCCTGTGTGCTAGATTATGGATCTAGTTGGCATGACAATTTGTCGTATGCAGAGTTCTCATACAACAATAGCTACCAAGCCAGTTTGAAGATGGCACCGTTTGAAGCCCTGTATGGACGCAGGTGCAGAACACCGTTGATGTGGGATGAGGTAGGAGACCGACAGTTGTTTGGACCAGACCTGATTAAAGAATCTGAGGAGAAGGTAAAATTTATCCGAGACCTACTGAAGATTGCTCAGTCCAGGCAGAAGAGTTATGCAGACTCAAAACGCAAGGAGGTAACCTATGAAATTGGAGATAGAGCATATCTGCGAGTATCGCCCTTGCGAGGAGTGAAACGTTTTGGAGTTAAAGGAAAGTTAGCCCCGAGATTTGTAGGACCGTATCGCATTTTGGAATGGATGGAAAAGTTGCCTACAAGTTGGAGTTACCTGAGGGATTGTCAGGGGTCCATGATGTGTTCCACGTTTCACAGCTGAAGAAGTGCCATGCTGAGATGGCTGATATACCATTAAGAGATACAGTACCCCTGGAAGCGATTCAGTTGGACAGTGATTTGACTTACGAGGAGAAGCCAGTTAAGATTCTTGAGTTTGCCAGCAGAGTCACCCGCAGTAAGGTTATCAAGTTTTGCAAGGTTCAGTGGAGCCACCATACCGAGGATGAAGCCACCTGGGAACGAGAGGATGATCTCCGCAAGGACCATCCATACCTATTTTCTAGCCAACCCGAATCTCGAGGGCGAGATTCATCTTAAGGGGGGTAGGTTTTTAACATCCCAAATTTTCAATTTGGAATGTTATACATAGATCACCCATGCATATCATGATTTATTGCATTCCAGTTCCGCAATCCTCGAAATCCTAAGCAACTCAAGGACCCACGGAGAGAGTTGGGGATTTTCCTGTTTTCATATTTGATTTTTATCAAATAATGAAACGAGGATTTTGATTTTAATAATTTTTCTCTCCGAAATATTTCATATTAAATCAAATGAGTGGAGATAATATGACTTCTCCGAAATAATTGAAATATTGGAGGAAAAATATTAAAATCATTTATTGGATTTTATTTGGTTTTATTCGGATTTTATTTGCATTAGAAAAAAATTGCACGTTTTCAAAATTGCATTTTAGGGCCAAGAAAATGTTCAACTCGTCCTAAATATTTTATTTAGACGATGAAAATTTTGTTTTGGCATTTCTAGATTTTTATTTATTTTTCTAGGATTTTTCTTCTGTCGGCGGAATTATTTAAAAAAAATATCTCGCGCCCGACTGGGCCTAAGGCCCAGCCGAGCCAGGCCGGCCCGAGCCGCCACCGCCTCGCGCGCACGCCGCCGCCGACCCAGACTCCCCGCCGCCGCCGCTGCCTTGCCCGCTCCCCCAAGCAGGCGCTGCCCCCTCCCCTTTAAATACCGCCCCCCTGGAGCCCAAGTCGCCGCCGCCCGCAGCCCCTCGCCCCGCCGCCTGCAGCCGCCCGCGCCA
>NC_041388.1:227260338-227281810 GCF_002162155.2 Triticum dicoccoides | reverse complement strand
CGCCACGAGCCGCCGCTGCCTCTCGCTGCTGCCGCCGCAGCCCCGCCACCCCACGCCGCCCCGTCGCCCGGAGCCCCGTCGGAGCCGAGCCAAGGTAGCCGCCGCACCGCCCCAGTTTTCTAAAGAAAAAAACCGTTCGAGTTTTTTTTGAAACCCTAGTTTTCGTTTTTTTAAATAGATCGGTTTTTCTCCGGTTAATTTATTTAGCGAGCGTCGCTCGTTCGTTCGTTTTAACGAACGCGTTCTTCGTTTAGATCCAGATAACGAACATTCGTTCGTTAATCTGTTCGTCGTTTTTCTTTTTCTCAGTTTTATTCCACGATTTTTCTGATCGTGATTTCGGATCCGATCTTAATTTCGGTTTTTCTTCTCGCTCGTTTATCGGAATCAGGCGATTCAAGCGCCTAGAGTTTCGTCTCGAAACCCTCTTTCCGTTTAATCAACTCAAACAAGTTTTTGTTACTGTAAAATTTGGCCTAGTTTCAGATTAGTAAACGAAGCTTCTTTCTTTCGCCGTTTGACTTTCGTTGCTCCGTTTGATTTGATTCATTTTGCGTACCGGAGTTCTTAAGTTGAACTTTCTGGTCAACCTCTCTTATTTGAGTTTTGTTTGTGCATCGTTTCTTGTTACTTATGTATGTTATTGTTTGCTTGCGATAGAATTCCCGGAGTGCGAAGCGTGTTACTACGAGTCTCTAGGATTCGCGGATCATCAGCAAGGCAAGTAACACTTT
Organism: Triticum dicoccoides; assembly: GCF_002162155.2. NCBI lineage: Eukaryota > Viridiplantae > Streptophyta > Magnoliopsida > Poales > Poaceae > Triticum > Triticum dicoccoides. The sequence goes on along the minus strand of NC_041388.1, from coordinate 227,281,076 downwards.
GATCATATCCCATTATTACCCAGTTTTTATGCATTAGTTCCAATCCTCAAACATTGCATGATTAGGATATCATTAACTTGTGGGTTGGGAAGTAGTTGCTGAGGTAGAACCTATTGCCCTGTTATATTCAAACCCTTGGGAGTTACTTCTACGTATTGCTTATATTGCTATGCTATGCTCGTAGACGTGGTTTGGGTTTGAGTGAAATTCATGTCACATGTGAGATTGTTAATTAATGGTTCAACTTAAGGTGGCAACTTAATCAAACAACTGGGTGGATTGAGGCACCTGGGGAACCCAGTGTTGTCTGTTTTTTTTGGAAATCCCGGGCTACCCGTGTGATCTTCCTATGGACCGCCACCCAGGCTCAAAGGGAACTGAGATGATTCATACTAGAAACTTCCATGTGCAGCCACAAGCTATTATGGGCTCTAGTATAGTTGAGTAAGTTACGTGAAGCTCTTGAAGAGGTAGATCAGCATGTAGTGGGTTTTTGTAGGTTCAGTATGGTCTACCTGGAGTAGAGAGTTAACGTTCCCGAAAGACTGTGTATCAGTCATCCGTTTCTCAAACACCATGTAGTGCGAGAAATCCAATGGAGGCGATCGAGTCTTGTGGGGAAAAGTGCGCAAACCTCTGCAGAGTGTACAATCTAATCATGGTTAGCCGTGTCCCGGGTTATGGACAATTCTTGAGTATCTAGTACTTGGGTTATCACATGTATCTCACCATGTTTAATTAATACTGTTGGGTTGTTAATCACTTTAATTGGGATTGAGTTGGGGTTACCTTCTCAATATTTTTTTTCAACCACCATGATAGTTAAATTAAAATCTATTCCTTTGTTGTAGGAAAAAAATTTGTCTTTTCGTAAAACTATAACCATAGAGCTTTCCACCAGCCAAATATGCATGTAGTGATAGCATTATTCCATTTCTACTCTACTGTGTTATATTGTCAGCATATTCCATGTGCTGACCCGTTTTCGGGCTGCAATGTATTATGTTGCAGACTTTTCAGACAAGGAGTAAGGTTCGTTAGGTCATTGCCATGCAGCTCAGCTATGCCGTTGGAGTTGATGGACTCACCTTATCTTCCGAGCCTTCCGCTGTTATCGCATTAGATGGCCTTAAGCCATATTCGTGTCATAAGTTCTCTTTGGAGACATTCGATGTAATAAGTGTGTGATTGCTACTCTGTTATAAATCCTTCGAGTACTGTGTGTGTCAGCATTACCGATCCAGGGATGACACTGAAGCACAGAGACTTGACCATCTGAGGTCGGGTCGCTACAGCCGGATGCAGTTCATCATGTAACAGTCATAACATAGGGTGACACAGAATTATCTCCAATCGTCAATGTAATGTAGGCATGTATTCCGAATATAGTCATGCGTGCTTATGGAAAAGAACTTGCATGACATCTTTTGTCCTACCCTCCCGTGGCAGCGGGGTCCTAATGGAAACTAAGGGATATTAAGGCCTCCTTTTAATAGAGAACCGGAACAAAGCATTAGCACATAGTGAATACATGAACTCCTCAAACTACAGTCATCACTGGTAAGTATCTCGATTATTGTCACTTCGGGGTTAACGGATCACAACACGTAATAGGTGACTATAGACTTGCAAGATAGGATCTAGAACTCTCATATATTGATGAAAACATAATAGGTTCAGATCTGAAATCAAGGCACTCGGGCCCTAGTGACAAGCATTAAGCATAGAAAAGTCATCGCAACATCAATCTCAGAACATAGTGGATACTAGGGATCAAACCCTAACAAAACTAACTCGATTACATGGTGAATCTCATCCAACCCATCACCGTCCAGCAAGCCTACGATGCAATTACTCACGCACGGCGGTGAGCATCATGAAATTGGTGATGGAGGATGGTTGATGATGACGACGGCGACGAATCCCCCTCTCCGGAGCCCCGAACGGACTCTAGACCAGCCCTCCCAAGAGGTTTTAGGGCTTGGCGGCGGCTTCGTATCATAAAACGCGATGATTTCTTCTCTCCTATTTTTTTCTCCCCGAAAGCAGTTATATAGAGTTGGAGTTGTAGTCGGGAAGTCTCCAGGGGGCCCACGAGGTAGGGGGCGCGCCCTAGGGGAGCGCCCCCACCCTCGTGAGAAGGGTGTGGGCCCCCTGGTCTTCATCTTTGGCGAGTATTTTTTATTATTTATTGTAAGGTATTCCGTGGAGTTTCAGGTCATTCCAAGAACTTTTGTTTTCTACACATAAAACAACATCATGGCAATTCTGCTGAAAACAGCGTCAGCCCGGGTTAGGTCCATTCAAATCATACAAGTTAGAATCCAAAACAAGGGCAAACGTGTTTGGAAAAGTAGATACGACGGAGACGTATCAACTCCCCCAAGCTTAAACCCTTGCTTGTCCTCAAGCAATTCATTTGACAAACTGAAAGAAATAAAGAAAAACTTTTACAAACTCCGTTTGCTCTTGTTGTTCTAAATATGTCAAGCTAGCATTCAAGTTTTCAGCAAATATTATAACTAACCACATTTGCAATAATTCTCAGGTCTCATGATTACCCATATCAATAGCATAATCAACTAGCAAGCCATAATAATAAATCTCGGATGACAACACTTTCTCAAAACAATCATAATATGATATAACAAGATGGTATCTCGCTAGCCCTTTCTGAGACCGCAAAACATAAATGAAGAGCACCTTTAAAGAACAAGGATCGACTAGACATTGTAATTCATGGTAAAAGAGATCCAATCATAGTCACACCCAATGTAAACTAACAATAATGAATGCAAATGACAGCTGCGCTCTCCAGCTAGTGCTTTTTAATAAGAGGGTGATGACTCAACATAAAAGTAAATAGATAGGCCCTTCGCAGAGGGAAGCAGGGATTTGTAGAGGTGCCAGAGCTCGGTTTTTAAATAGAGGTGAATAATATTTGAGAGGTATACTTTCATTGTCAACATAACAACCAAGAGATGGCGATATCTTCAATGCTACACACATTATAGGCGGTTCCCAAACAGAATGGTAAAGTTTATACTCCCCATCCACCAATAAACATCAATCCATGGCTTGCTCGTAACAACGAGTGCCTCCAACATACATCAGGTCCCATGGGGAGTTTTGTTTGCAATTATTTTGATTTTGTTTGCATAAAGCATGGGACTGGGCATCCCGGTGACCAGCCATTTATCTCGTGAGTGAGGAGCAGAGTCCACTCCTCTTGAGAATAACCCTCCTAACATGGAAGATACAGACAGCCCTAGTTGATACATGAGCTATTCGAGCATACAAAACATGATGATTATTTGAAGGTTTAGAGTTTGGCACATACAAATTTACTTGGAACGGCAGGTAGATACCGCATATAGGAAGGTACAGTGGACTCATGTGGAATAACTTTGGGTTTAAGGAGTTTGGATGCACAAGCAGTATTCCTGCTTAGTACAGGTGAAGGCTAGCAAAAGACTGGGAAGCGACCAACTAGAGAGCGACAACAGCCATGTACATGCATTAAAATTAATAAACATTGGATGCAAGCATGAGTAGGATATAATCCACCATGAACAAAAATATCGTGAAGGCTATGTTGATTTGTTTCAACTACATGCGTGAACATGTGCCAAGTCAAGTCACTTAAGTCATTCAGAGGAGGATACCACCCTATCATACCACATCATAACCATTTTAATAGCATGTTGGCACACAAGGTAAACCATTATAACTCATAGCTAATCAAACATGTTTATTCATAACAAGCTGAATCAAGAACGATGAACTCATCATATTTACAAAAACAAAAGAGGCCGAGTTCGTACCAGCTTTTCTCATCTTAGTCAGTCCATCATATATCATCATAATTGCCTTTCACTTGCACGACCGACCGATGTGAATACTAATAAGAGCGCACGTGCATTGGACTAAGCTGGAATCTGCATGCATTCAATAAACAGGAGAAGACAAGGCAATATGGGCTCTTCTGTCAGATAAACAATAATGCATAAAAGAGCCACTTCAACAATTTAATCATGGTCTTCTCCTACTGACCCCCAAAGAAAAGAAAAGAAACAAAACTATTTACACGGGAAAGCTCCCAACAAGCAAAATAAGAACAGGAAATATTTTTGGGTTTTCTTTTTAATTACTACTACAAGCATGGAAAGTAAATTAATTAAAAGTTACAACTAATTTTTTTAGTTTTTTCTTAAGGTTTATTAAACACACAAGAAGAAAGCATAAAAGGAAATAAACTAGCATGGATGATACAGTGAAAAAGTATGAGCACCGACATCTAGCAATGAGTGTGTGTGAACATAAATGTAATGTCGGTGAGAAATACGTACTCCCCCAAGCTTAGGCTTTTGGCCTAAGTTGGTCTATGGCCACGGCTGGCCTGGCTGATATCCATAATAATAGTTGTTGGGGTCGTACTGTGATGCAGCGGCTATCGCCTCCTAGTGTGTTCTTTGTTCCATAAATCCTCAAATATTCTATAAAAATCATATTTAATTTTCAAGGCATTTGGAGAACTTTTATTTTCGAGGTATTTTTATATTGCACGGGTAATCAGATAATGGACAGACAAATTATTTATTTTTATTTTATTTAAACTAAATAACAGAAAGTATAGAGAGGGTACAGAGGGTTGTGCTTCTAGTTTCATCCATCTCATGCTTGTCAAAAGGAATCCACTAACAAGGTTGATCAAGTCTTGTTAACAAACTCATTCCGATTAACATGAAGCCAGAGAAATTTCGAATAACACTAGGTTACCTCAACGGGGATATGCACATCCCCAATAATAAGTATATCATATTTCTTCTTGACTGTAGGAAGAGGAAATTCAAAACCTCCAAATATAAACGATGGAATTTTTCCGATAGAATTGATACTATGAACTTGAGGTTGTTTTCTCGAAAAGTGTACCGTATGCTCATTACCATTAACATGAAAAGTGGCATTGCCTTTGTTGCAATCAATAACAGCCCCTGCAGTATTAAGAAAAGGTCTTCCAAGAATAATAGACATACTATCGTCCTCGGGAATATCAAGAATAACAAAGTCAGTTAAAATAGTAACATTTGCAACCACAACAGGCACGTACTCGCAAATACCGACAGGTATAGCAGTTGATTTATCAGCCATTTGCAAAGATATTTCAACAGGTGTCAACTTATTCAAGTCAAGTCTACTATATAAAGAGAGAGGCATAACACTAACACCGGCTCCAAGATCACATAAAGCAGTTTTAACATAGTTTATTTTAATGGAGCATGGTATAGTAGGTACTCCTGGATCTCCAAGTTTCTTTGGTATTCCACCCTTAAAAGTATAATTAGCAAGCATGGTGGAAATTTCATCTTCCGGTATCTTTCTTTTATTTGTAATAATATCTTTCATATGCTTAGCATAAGGATTTGTTTTGAGCATATCAGTTAATCGCATATTCAAAAAGATAGGTCTAATCATTTCAGCAAAGCACTCAAAATCCTCATCATCCTTTTTCTTGGATGGTTTGGGAGGAAAAGGCATGGGTTTTGAACCAAAGGCTCTCTTTCTTTACCATGTTTCCTAGCAACAAAGTCTTTCTTATCATAACGTTGATTCTTTGATTGTGGGTTATCAAGACCAACAGCAGGTTCAATTTCTACATCATTATCATTACTAAGTTGAGTATCATTATGAACATCATCATTAACATTTTCATTAGGTTCATGTTCATTACCATATTGTGTTTCAGCATCATACATAGAGATATCATTTGGATTATCAGGTGGTTCAGCAATAGGTTCACTAGAAGTTTGCACAGTTCTATCATTTTTCTTTTTCTTATTTTTAGAAGAACTAGGTGCATCAATTTTATTTCTGTGAGAATCTTGCTCAATTCTCTTAGGGTGGCCTTCAGGATACAAAGGTTCTTGAGTCATTCTACCAGTTCTAGTAGCCACTTTAATAGCATAATCATTTTTCTTACTATTCATCTCATTGAGCAATTCCTTTTGAGCTTTAAGTACTTGTTCTACTTGAGTGGTAACTATAGAAGCATGTTTGCTAACAAGTTTAAGTTCACCTCTAATATTAGCCATATAATCACCTAAATATTTAATCATATCAGCATCTTGTTTTAATTGTCTACCAAAATAAGCATTGAAGTCTTCTTGTTTAAACATAAAATAATCAAACTCATCCAAGCATTGACTAGCAATTTTAGCAGGGGGATTTCAGCTTTATCATATCTATAGAGAGAATTTACCTTTACTATCTGTGTCGGGTTATCGAGGTCCGGAGGTTCTTCAATAAATAAAGGATTAAGATCATATGTTTCTTCGACAGGCAGTAAATTAAGACCATGTATTTCTTCAATAGGAGGTAAATTCTTAACATCTTCAGCTTTAATACCTTTTTATTTCATAGATTTCTTTGCCTATTGCATATCTTCGGGACTGAGGAATAGAATACCCCTCTTCTTCAGAGTTGGTTTAGGAATAGGATCATTAATTGGAGCTGGCTCAGGAGGTGCCCAATTATTTTCATTTGTCAACATATTATTCAATAAGATTTCAGCTTCATCCGGTGTTCTTTCCCTGAAAAGAGAACCAGCACAACTATCCAGGTAATCTCTGGAAGCATCGGTTAGTCCATTATAAAAGATATCAAGTATTTCATTTTTCTTAAGAGGATGATCAGGCAAAGCATTAAGTAACATGAGAAGCCTCCCCCAAGCTTGTGGGAGACTCTCTTCTTTAATTTGCACAAAGTTGTATATTTCCTTTAAAGCAGCTTGTTTCTTATGAGAAGGGAAATATTTAGCAGAGAAGTAGTAAATCATATCCTGGGGACTACGCACACAACCAGGATCAAGAGAATTAAACCATATCTTAGCATCACCCTTTAATGAGAATGGAAATATTTTAAGGATATAAAAGTAGCGAGATCTCTCATCATTAGTGAACAGGGTGGCTATATCATTTAATTTAGTAAGATGTGCTACAACAATTGCAGATTCAGAGCCATGAAAAGGATTAGATTCAACCAAAGTAATTATATCAGGATCAACAGAGAATTCATAATCCTTAACAGCAACACAGATAGGTGAAGTAGCAAAAGCAGGGTCTGGTCTCATCCTGGCATTTAGAGATTGCTTATTCCATTTAGCTAATAACCTTTTAAGTTCATATCTATCTTTGCAAGCTAAAAAAGCTAAAGAAGCATCTTGATCAAATAAATAACCCTCAGGAATAACAAGTGATTCTTCATCATCACTTTCATCTTCATAATAAGATTCAATATTTTCAATCTCTCTAGCCCTAGCAAGTCGTTCCTCGAGAAAATCACCAAGTGGCATAGTAGTATCAGGCATAGAGGTAGTTTCATCATAAGTATCATGTATAGCAGAAGTAGCATCATCAATAACATGCGACATATCAGAACGAATAGCAGGAGCAGGTTTAGGTGTCGCAAGCTTACTCATAATAGAAGGTGAATCAAGTGCAGAGCTAGATGGCAGTTCCTTACCTCCCCTCGTAGTTGAGGGATATATCTTGGTTTTTGGATGTAACGCCCTCGATGTGGCTATATCTTCCACGTGTCGAAGCACGACTTAGAGGCATAACCGCATTGAAAGCAATGTCGCAAGTGAGGTAATCTTCACACAACCCATGTAATGAATAAGAAAGGAGATACATAGTTGGCTTACAATCGCCACTTCACACAATACATGAATAAAGCATTACATCATCCAGATACAATCAAGGTCCGACTACGGAACCAAAATAAAAGAAGACTACCCCAAATGCTACACAGATCCCCGATCGTCCCAACTGGGCTCCACTACTGATCAACTGGAAATGGAACAACATAGCGAACACAATCTTCATCGAGCTCCTCCTTGAGCTTGGTTGCGTCACCTGCACGGTTCAACGACACCTGCAAGCTGGTTTTGGGAGTATCTGTGAGTCACGGGGACTCAGCAATCTCACACCCTCACGATCAAGACTATTTAAGCTTATGGGTAAGGTAAAGGTATGAGGTGGAGTGCAGCAAGCGACTAACACATATGGTGACTAACATACGCAAATGAGAGCGAGAAGAGAAGGCAAAGCACGGTTGAGAAACTATGATCAAGAAGTGATACTAGAACGACCTACGTCAATCATAACTCCAACACCGTGTTCACTTCCCGGACTCCGCCAGAAAGAGACCATCACGGCTACACACGCGGTTGATGCATTTTAATTAAGTTAAGTTTCAGGTTTTCTACAACCAAACATTAACAAATTCCCATCTGCCCATAACCGCGGGCACGGCTTTCGAAAGTTCAAAACCATGCAGGGGTGTCCCAACTTAGCTCATCGCAAGCTCTCACGTTCAACGAAGGATATTCCTTCTCCCAGGACAATCCGATCAGACTCGGCATCCCGGTTACAAGACATTTCGACAATGGTAAAACAAGACCAGCAAAGCCACCCAGATGTGCCGACAAATCCCGATAGGAGCTGCACATATCTCATTCTCAGGGCACACCGGATGAGCAAGACGTCGGGTAGGCCAGCCCAGAGTTGCCCCTGGTAGCCCCGGACATCGCTCAGTTGGACCAACACTTAGAGAAGCACTGGCCCGGGGAGGGGTTAAATAAAGATGACCCTTGAGCCGGCCGACCCAAAGGAAAGAAAAGGCTAGGTGGCACATGGTAAAACCAGTGTTGGGCCTTGCTGGAGGAGTTTTATTCAAGGCGAACTATCAAAGGGTTCCCAGTATAACCCAACCGTGTAAGGAACGAAAATCAAGGAACATAACACCGGTATGACGGAAACTAGGGCGGCAAGAGTGGAACAAAACACCAGCCATAAGGCCGAGCCTTCCACCCTTTACCAAGTATATAGATGCATTAATTAAATAAGAGATATTGTGATATCCCAACTAATATCCGTGTTCCAAACATGGAACAAGCTCCAATCTTCACCTGCAACTAACAACGCTATAAGAGGGGCTGAGCAAATCGGTAACATAGCCAAACAACGGTTTGCTAGGACAAGGTGGGTTAGAGGTTTGACATGGTAATATGTGAGGCATGATAAAGCAAGTGGTAGGTATCGCAGCATAGGCATAGCAAAAGAGCGAGCATCTAGCAAGCAAAGATAGAAGTGATTTTGAGGGTATGGTCATCTTTCCTGAGATCCCGCAAGGAAGAAGAATGAGTCCATGAAGAAGACAAACAGACGTAGTCGAATGGATCCTCACAAACGCAACGTTACCGGATTACCGAGAAGGAGTACACTGGAAAGAAAGCAAACAACATAGTAAACAACCACCACATAAACATGGCATGATGCACAACCAAGTATGATGCATGTCCGGTTTAATGAGGCATGGCATGGCAAAATGCACAAACAAACCTACAAATTAAATGGAGCTCAATATGCAACGGAGTTGCATATTGAAGAAAACACCACATGACTTATTTAGTTCTCTCTCGTTATGTACCCAACAATGTTAAATGTTGTTAAACATGGCAAGAGGTGAAGCATATGAAAACTACCTATCTAGGCAATATTAAATGAGGCTGGAACAACAAGCAACAAGTCCGGAAAATCCTCATATGCATACATTAGGTTTGGTACTATTCTGCCCTAAACCATATTTTATAGTTGTTAACCATGCAAAGTGATGCCACCATGTTAAACTAGGCATTTTTCTACCCCATCTACATATAAAGTTTATTTGAAACCGAGCTACGGTTATTTAGTTATGAAATAAACCATTTTAGCATGGCATAGGAGAAAATTAAAGCAAACATTAGTTAAAACACTTTAAACATGCATGAAAGTTGGATATTGTGAAACTAGATGAAATTATATTCAAGTTACATATATAAATTATTTAGATCCGATGCACGGTTGTGAAGATATTAAATGCATGAAGTTTAGGGGCCATTCTGCAAAACTGGCACTCTCTGGGAAAATAGCTAAATTCGCTGGACAGGAAAAAATAGAAACTGGCCGAATCTGGGCAGCCCAACAGCAGGGAAAAATAAGAGGGGCGTCGGCGGGGTGGCCTCGACATGGGCTCGGCCCGGTCAGTGAGGGAGGTTGGCGGTGGCCTAGCGGGCAGGCCGGCTGAGGCGCGCTGGGCCGGCGCGAGGCCCACCTAGCGCACGCCAGGGAGCGGTACGGCGCTGCCCATCTCGTTCGACAGAGAAACAGAGCGCGACAGGTTCAGAGAAGGGGCGAAGCAGGGGAGTCGGCGGGCGACGCAGGCGACCTCCGGCGAGGGACTTGGGTGGCGGGGAGGAGTCCTGCTGGCTCCGGCGAGCTGCTGGTTGCCAGCGACGGTCGCGATCACAGACGAGGGGGTAGGCGCTGGATTTGGCGAGGAGGCGGAGTTCCTTCGGCGGTGCGCGCTGGGACTTGGCGGCAGGGCGACGGCTTGCGCGGAATCAGAGTGACGAGGAGTACGAGGGTGACACGGTGGCTGGCGACGGACTCGGCACGACTCTGGTGAAAAGATGAAGCGGGGAGGTCGCGGAGGTGAAGATCCACGACGGCTGCGAGCTTGCCGGCGGGGATGAGTGCAACTCCTCGGGGCTTCCCTACGAGACGAGACAGAGACGAGAGAGGGATTTGAGAGAGAGAGAAAGGTAGGAGAAGAAAGGGAAGAAGGACAGGGAGAAGGCCGGTCCTGGTGGTCTGGCGATCACCGGCGCTGGAGGCGGGGGTGGTCCGGCAAGCAGGGGCTGGAGACGAGTCGGCAGAGCGGTGCGGATCGGGTGGTCGGGCTGGTTGAAGACGAGGTGCAGAGAGACAGCGGGGCGCAGCTGGCTGGGGCCTCGGGCGCGAGGGGATCAGGAGCTGTGGTTGGTCGGCGGCGCAAATCTAGGGAGGTTGCTGGATTGGATCTGAGGAAGAAGGTGGTTGGCCGGTTGGTGAAAAAGAGGAGGTCAACTGGGTGAGATCTCGATGGAACTAGGAGGTGGCGGCGGGATGGATGGAATGGACGGGACAACCTAGTGGTCTAGGGTTTCATCTGCTTTATATATCGCAGATAGGGATTGGGTAGGGGCTAATCCATCCCTCCGATCGTAATCAGATGGTCGGGAAAAAATAGACTAGGGAGCCCAAATAACAAAACGGAGACGTTTTGTAGATGTTTGGGGATGTTCCGGACCCAACGGTGGCGACAGTCCGGGTCGGGTTCGGGAAAGCTATCGGACGCGGGCGCGAGGAGGGCCGCGGGCTGACGAGAGAGCTTAGGTTGGATCTGGCGGTAGGTGGTGGGCTGTGTAGACGGTCTCGAGCTGAGAGAAGAGAAGAGAGGGAGGCCCGGTGACTGTTTCCGGAGACCGAAAACGTCCAACGTGTGCCCGGGTATAATGCCGCTATAGTTTAACGGTTGGGCTATCAAACAAACTCCGAATGCGATGAAACTTGACAGGCGGTCTATCTACACTATAATAAGACCATGCGCCAACTTTCAACCCAATCCGAGAACATTTTCCAGCCACTTATAAAATACTATTTCGGACATGCCGCAGGCGCGTGTAGTTGTGTCTGGGCTCAGAACGGACAACGGACGGAACGAGGAGACCGGGACGGATGCAAGGTTTTTGAAAACATGCAGATGCAATGCGAATGATGACATGGCAAGATGCAACACGCAACTGAAGATAAGGCAACAACAACGCATAACTGGAGGACACCTAGCACATCGGTCTCGGGGCGTTACATTGGATCTCTCAAATTCTTCATAATGATAAGCAGATATATATCCCAAGTGACTCAAAGAATAGAGTTATGGTCCCCGGCAATGGTGCCATAAATTAGTCTTCATAACCCACAAGTATAGGGGATCGCAACAGCTTTCGAGGGTAGAGTATTCAACCCAATTTTATTGATTCGACACAAGGGGAGCCAAAGAATATTCTCAAGTATTAGCAGCTGGGTTGTCAATTCAACAACACCTGGAAACTTAGTATCTGCAGCAAAGTGTTTAGTAGCAAAGTAATATGATAGTGATGGTAACGGTAACAAAAGAGTAACAAAAGCAAGGTAATGTTTTTGGTATTTTGTAGTGATTGTAACAATAGCAACGGGAAAGTAAATAAGTGTAAACCAGTATATGGAAAGCTCGTAGGCATCAGATCAATGATGGATAATTATGCCGGATGCAGTTCATCATGTAACAGTCATAACATAGGGTGACACAGAACTAGCTCCAATTCGTCAATGTAATGTAGGCATGTATTCCGAATATAGTCATACGTGCTTATGGAAAAGAACTTGCATGACATCTTTTGTCCTACCCTCCCGTGGCAGCGGGGTCCTAATGGAAACTAAGGGATATTAAGGCCTCCTTTTAATAGAGAACCAGAACAAAGCATTAGCACATAGTGAATACATGAACTCCTCAAACTACGGTCATCACCGGTAAGTATCCCGATTATTGTCACTTCGGGGTTAACGGATCATAACACGTAATAGGTGACTATAGACTTGCAAGATAGGATCTAGAACTCTCATATATTGATGAAAACATAATAGGTTCAGATCTGAAATCATGGCACTCGGGCCCTAGTGACAAGCATTAAGCATAGCAAAGTCATAGCAACATCAATCTCAGAACATAGTGGATACTAGGGATCAAACCCTAACAAAACTAACTCGATTACATGGTGAATCTCATCCAACCCATCACCGTCCAGCAAGCCTACGATGGAATTACTCACGCACGGCGGTGAGCATCATGAAATTGGTGATGGAGGATGGTTGATGATGACGACGGCGACGAATCCCCGTCTCCGGAGCCCCGAACGGACTCTAGATCAGCCCTCCCGAGAGGTTTTAGGGCTTGGCGGCGGCTCTGTATCGTAAAACGCAATGATTTCTTCTCTCCTATTTTTTTCTCCCTAAAAGAAGTTATATAGAGTTGGAGTTGGAGTCGGGAAGTCTCCAGGGGGCCCATGAGGTAGGGGGGCGCGCCCTAGGGGGGCCGCGCCCCCCACCCTCATGAGAAGGGTGTGGGCCCTTGGTCTTCATCTTTGGCGAGGATTTTTTTATTATTTATTGTAAGGTATTCCGTGGAGTTTCAGGTCATTCTGAGAACTTTTGTTTTCTGCACATAAAACAACATCATGGCAATTCTGCTGAAAACAGCGTCAGTCCGGGTTAGTTCCATTCAAATCATACAAGTTAGAGTCCAAAACAAGGGCAAAAGTGTTTGGAAAAGTAGATACGATGGAGACGTATCAGAGTCCTTATGGTCTCAAACATCGATAAGGTAGTATGACCCGTTGTTCAGATTTTTGCTGACCACCAAAGGCCCTTCCCAGGGTGGGGATAGCTTGTGCATGTTAGTTTGATCCTGGATGAGCCGGAGCACCAAATCCCCTTCTTGAAAGGTCATGGTTTTAACCCGGCGGCTATGATAAGGACACAGATCTTGATGGTAAATCACCGAATGAGCCGCCGCACGATCATGCTCCTCATCCAATAGGTCAAGGTCATCCTGACATGCTTTTTCATTATCAGCTTCAACATACGCCGTCACATGGGGCGAGTCGTGACGAATGTACTAGGGAGAACCGCCTCTGCTCCGTAAACCATGAAGAAAGGTGTGTAACCCGTAGATCTATTGGGGGTAGTATTGATACTCCATAACACTGAGGGCAACTCCTCCACCCAATAACCCGGGGTTTGATGCCTCTAAAATTTTTCTTGATTAGCTCTTTCAGCTTGGCCATTGGACTGGGGGTGAGCCACTGATGATATATCCAGACGAATATGCTCTCGTTGACAAAATTCTTTCATAGCACCCTTGGACAGATTAGTGCCATTATAAGTTATAATGATGTGAGGAAAGCCAAACCGGAAAATCACCTTGTTGATGAACTGAACCGTTGTTGCAGCATCACACTTACTGACCGGCTCTGCTTCAACCCACTTCGTGAATTTGTCAATCGCCACCAAAAGGTGGGTCTTTTTATCCTTGGACCTTTTGAAAGGTCCAACCATATCCATCCCCCAGACTACAAACGTCCAAGTAATTGGAATCATCCTCAATTCTTGAGCCGGCACATGAGCTCGTCTTGAGAATTTCTGACAACCATCGCACTTACTGACCAAATCTTCTGCATCATCATGAGCCACCAGCCAATAAAATCCATGACAAAAAGCTTTGGCTAGGAGAGATTTAGAGCCGACATGATGGCCACAATATACTTCATGAATCTCTCGTAGAATCTCTCAGCCTTCCTCGGGAGAAACACAACGTTGAAATACTCCTGTGACACTACAACGATGCAAATATCCATTGACAATAGTCATTGACTTAGATCGTCGGGTTATCTGCCTGGCCAAAGTTTCATCTTCAGGTAATTCACCCCGGGTCATATAAGCCAAGTATAGAACTGTCCAATCAGGAATAACATGAAGAGCCACCACCAATTGCACCTCCGGGTCAGGAATAGCAAGATCCTCCTCCGTAGGCAATTTGACTGAAGGGTTATGCAGAATATCAAGGAAAACATTAGGTGGTACCGGCTTACGCTGGGACCCTAGCCGGCTCAAAACTTCAGTTGCCTCATTTTTCCTGCGATCAACATGCTCCACTTGATAGCCTTTGAAATGACCAGCAATAGCATCAACCTCTCGGCGGTAAGCCGCCATGAGTGGGTCTTTAGAATCCCAAGTGCCTGAGACTTGGTGAGCCACCAAATCTGAGTCGCCAAAGCACCTCACCCGGCTTAGATTCATCTCCTTAGCCATCCCAATACCATGGAGCAAGGCTTCATACTCAGCTGCATTGTTAGTACAAGGGAACATCAACCATAAAACATAACAAAATTTATCACATCATGGGGAAGTCAAAACAACTCCAGCCACCGAGCCTTCCAACTGCCTGGATCCATCAAAGTTAATAGTCCAATATGTGCTATCCGGCTTCGCCTCAGGCATCTGCAGCTCTGTCCAATCATTAATGAAATCCACAAGTTCTAGAGAATTGATGGATGTGCGAGGCATATATTTCAAACCATGGGGTCCAAGCTCAATGGCCCACTTGGCTACCCGACCTGTGGCCTCTCTGTTTTGAATGATATCCCCTAAGGGAGCAGAACTAACCACAATGATGGGATGACCAAGGAAATATTACTTGAGCTTTCAACTAGCCATGAACACCCCATATAACAGCTTCTACCAATGCGGATACCTCTGCTTGGATTCAATGAGCACCTCACTTATATAATAAACCGGCCGCTGAACCGCATGTTCCTTGCCTGCTTCCTTCCGTTCCACCACAATCGCCACACTAACAGCTCGGCTATTGGCAGCCACATATAACAACAAGGGCTTCTTGTCAATAGGAGCGGCAATGATCGGCGGCTCAGCTACCTATTTCTTCAGAGCTTCAAACGCCTGATCAGCAGCATCACTCCAGACAAAGTGATCTGTTTTCTTCATCATCTGGTACAGAGGGCTTTTTCTCTCAATCGGCTTATGAACCGGCTTAAGGCTGAAATACGACCCATTAGACGCTGAACATCACTAATGCATGCCGGTTTAGCCAAAGAAGTAATTGTATTGATTTTCTCTGTGTTAGCTTCAATGCCTCATTCAGAAACCAAAAAAAAAACCCAAGAGCTTGCCTGCTGGCACACCAAAAACACATTTGGCGGGTTAAGCATCATCTTGTAGACCCGGAGATTGTCAAAGGTCCCTTCCAAATCATCTATCAAGGTTTCCTTCGTCCTGGATTTCACAACAATATCATCCACATAAGCATGAACATTGCGTCCAATCTGACCATGAAGGCAATTTTGAACACACCGCTGGTAAGTCGCCTGGGCACTCTTGAGCCCAAAGGGCATAGACACATAACAAAAGGCTCCAAAAGGAGTGATGAAGGTTGTCTTCTCCTAGTCCTTAACTGCCATTTTGATCTGATGATACCCAGAATAAGCATCCAAAAACTCAAACGCTCACAACCCGCCGTAGCATCAATAATCTGATCAATATGAGGGAGAGCGGAAGGATCAGCCGGACACACCTTATTAAGGTCTGTGTAATCCACACACATGCACCAAGTACCATGTTTCTTAAGCACCAACACCGGGTTAGCCAACCATTCAGGATGAAAAGCTTCAACAATGAACCCGGCTGCCAAGAGCCAGGCCACTTCTTCACCAATGGCCTTACGCCTCTCCTCATTAAAGCGACGAAGGAATTGCTTGACCGGTTTAAACTTTGGATCAATATTGAGAGTGTTCTCAGCGAGTTCCCTCGGTACACCTGGCATGTCTGAAGGCTTCCATGCAAAGATGTCTCGGTTCTCACGGATAAACTCGATGTGCGTGATTTCCTATTTTGGATCCAAATTAGCACTGATACTGAACTGCTTGGATGAATCTCCAGGGACAAAATCAACCAACTTAGTATCATCTGCCGACTTCAACTTCAATAGAGGGTCATGCTCTGTGGTTGGCTTCTTCAAAGGTGTCATATCTGTCGGATCAACATTATCTTTATAAAACTTTAATTCTTCCGTTGCACAAACGGACTCATCATAAGCAGCATCGCCCTCTTCACATTCCAAAGCTATCTTCCGATTCCCATGCACTGTGATGGTACCCTTATAACCTGGCATCTTAAGCTGCACATAAACATAACAAGGCCTTGCCATGAACTTAGCATAAGACGGCCGCCCAAACAAAGAGTGATAAGGGATTTTGAACTCAACCACCTCAAAGGTCAATGTCGCAACCCTGGAATCATGATCATCACCGAAAGCCACTTCCAAAGCTATCTTCCCCGCTGGATATGCCGACTTACCAGGCACCACGCCATGAAAAGCAGTCTTAGATGGCTTAAGATCCTTGTCAGTCAAACTCATATGACGAAAAGTTTCGTAGTAAAGGATATTGATGCTGCTGCCTCCATCCATGAGCACCATAGTGAACTTGTGACCTCCAACCTGAGGCGCAACCACTAAAGCCAAGTGACCCGGATTGTCAACCCGGGGCGGGTGATCCTCATGGCTCCAAAGAATAGGATATCCAGACCATCGCAAGTAAGGGGGAACCGTCGGCTCAACTGCGTTCACCGCCCTTTTATGAATCTTCTAGTCTCGTTTACATAAACTTGTGATAAAGACATGATACTGTCCACTATTCAACTGTTTTGGATTACTCTGATAACCAGACTGCTGATGTTGATTCCCTTGACCAGATTGCTGATTAAAACCACCTTGATTGCCTTGGCCCTAGAAACTAGAGTTTGAACCGCCACCAACAAAGCCAGGCCCGTGAGAGCCGGACCCTGAGCCGCCATTCAGGCCATGATTGTTCTGGAGGAAATTGGAATTCCTGTACTCCCTCATGATGAAGCAATCCTTCCACAAATGATTGGTCGGCTTCTCATGTGTACCATGCTTTGGGCAAGGCTGGTTCATCATAGCTTCAATGTTGAACTTTGACCCTCCAAGCCGGGGCGGCTTTCCCTTGCGATGCTGATTATTATTTTGCGTATTGGTGTTAGACACAAAATATAAATTGCCATCAGCTTTGCGCTTACCGTTGCCACTTTGACCTGCCGTATTATGCTATTGCCCCTTCATATTTGTAACGCCCAAGATGCGGCTATATCTCCCACGTGTCTAGGCACGCCTTAGAGGCATAACCGCATGGTGGTTTTGTCGCAAGAAGGGTCATCTTCACACAATCCCATGTAATGAACAAGAAAGGGATAAAGTGAGTTGGCTTACAATCGCCACTTCACACAAGACTTAAATATTTCATACATCATCCAAGATACACACATAGACCGACTACGGTCAAATCCTAATGAAAAGGAAGATACACCCCAAAAGCTAGATCCTTGATCGTCCCAACTGGGCTCCACTACTGATCATCAGGAAACGAAACATAGTAACAACCAAGGTCCTCGTCGAACTCCAACTTGAGTTCGGTAGCATCACCTGCACTGGTATCATCGGCACCTGCAACTGTTTTGGTAGTATCTATGAGTCACGAGGACTCAGCAATCTCAAAACCCGCGAGATCAAGATTATTTAAGCTTATGGGTAGGATAAGGTAATGAGGTGGAGTTGCAGCAAGCGCTAAGCAATTATGGTGGCTAACATACGCAAATAAGAGTAAGATGAGAAGCTACGCAACGGTCGTGAAGCTAGATGTGATCAAGAAGTGATCCTGAAACTACTTACATTCAAACATAACCCAAAACCGTGATCACTTCCCGGACTCTGCCGAAAAGAGACCATCATGGCTACACACGCAGTTGATTCATTTTAAATAATTCAAGTGTCAAGTTCTCTACAACCGGATATTAACAAATTCCCATCTGCCACATAACCGCGGGCACGGCTCTTGAAAGTTTATACCCTGCAGGGGAGTCCCAACTTAGCCCATCACAAGCTCTCACGATCAAGGAAGGATATTCCTTCTCCCGGAAAGACCCGATCAGTCTCAGAATCCCTGTTACAAGACATTTCAACAATGGTAAAACAAGACCAGCAAGACCGCCCGACTGTGCCGACAAATCCCGATTGGAGCTGCACATATCTCGTTCTCAGGGCACACCGGATAGGTCAAGCTACGAGTAAAACCAACCCTCATCTTTCCACGAGGTGGCCTGCAGGTTGCCCGGTTCGGACCAACACTCAAAGAAGCACTGGCCCAGGGGGGTTAAAATAAAGATGACCCTCGTGTTTGCGACCCCAAGGGAAAGTTATAGGTTTTTAGGCAAATGTAAAACCAAGGTTGGGCCTTGCTGGAGGAGTTTTATTCAAAGCGAACTGTCAAGGGGGTCCCATAACCCCAACCGCGTAAGGAATGCAAAATCAAGGAACATAACACTGGTATGATGGAAACTAAGGCGGCAAGAGTGGAACAAAACACCAAGCAAAAGGTGAAGCCTTCCACCCTTTGCCAAGTATATAGATGCATTAATTAAATAAGAGATATGGTGATATCCCAACATATCCATGTTCCAACATGGAACAACCTGCAAAGCACCTGCAACTAGCAACGCTATAAGAGGGGCTGAGCAAAAGTGGTAACTTAGCCAAATAACAGTTTGCTAGGAAGGTAGGTTAGAGGCTCGACATGGCAATATGGGAGGCATGGTAAACAAGTGGTAGGTAGGGCGACATATCGATAGAGCGAACAACTAGCAAGCAAAGATAGAAGTTATATCGAGGGTAGTGGTCATCTTGCCTCAGATCCCGCAAGGAAGAAGAACGAGTCCATGAAGAAGACAAACAAACGTAGTCGGACGAATCCTCACAACTCCGGAACGAAACCGAAGCTAACGGGAGAAGTAAACCGGAAAGAAGCACGCAACATGGTAAACACACAAGCATAAACATGGCATGATCCACAACAAAGGATGATGCATGTCCGGTTTAAATATGCATGTCATGGCAAAGTGCACAAACAAACTACTAGTTAAGTGGAGCTCAGTATGCAACAAGATGCATATTGACAAAACACGACATTCAATTATTTAGCTCTCTCCCGTTTAATCTACTCAACAATATTAAATGTTGTTTAAGATGGCAAGAGGTGAGGCATAAGTAAACTAACTATTTAGGCAAGTTTAAATGAGGCCGGAAATAACAAACAACAATTCCAGTAAGTCCCCACATGCATATTATGAATTTGGTACTATTCTGCCCTAAACCATATTTTATAGTTGTTAAACATGCAAAGTAAAGCCATCATGTTAAACTATGCATTTTTCTACCCCATTTACATATAAAGTTTATTTAAATCCGAGCTACGGTTAATTAGTTATGAATTAAATCATTTTAACATGACAATTATGCAAAGTATATGCAAACATCATTTTAAACATTTCAAACATGGATGAAAGTTGCATATTATGAAACTATATGAAATTCTAAGCATTTTTCATATATAAAGTTTTTACATGCGATGCATGGTTGGTGAGTTATAATATGCATGAAGTGCAGGGTCTTTTCTGCAAAATAGTAAACCCTGGAATAAATAGACAAATTCACAGGTCGGGAAAAAATGCTATCGGGCCGAAACTGCAGGCTGGCCCAACAGGAGAAAAAAACAAAAGGTGGGGCGTTGGGTTCAGCTCACCCATGGGCTTCGGCCCGTTGGTGATGATGGGCTACAGGAGCTCACGGCTGGGCTGGATCTGAGTTGGAGGAGGCTGGGTCGTGGACGCAAAGCAGCAGTAGCAGGGCAACACGAGACTCGGAGGCTCGCTCGATCCATTCGAGTGAGATGTAGGCGGCAGCGCTGAAATGCAGAGGAAGGAGGTCCGTCGGGTCGCAAGTCTCCAGGGCGTCGGACTTGATGTGCGGGTCCTGGATCTGGGCGCGAGCGAGGCGGCGGCGAAGTGGAGGAGGTCAACGAGGCAGGGACCGAGAGGGACTTGGTGATGTGGTCATATTCCTCGCATGCTCGCACGCAGAAGCAGGAGGAGGCCGGCGATTGACTTGGTGGTCTCCGATGGGGTGACGTGGCGATCTCGAGCGGCATGGGGAGACTCAAAGCAGAGGCGGGGCTAGTAGCTGATGGGGATGGATGGATCCGACGTTCCCCGGTGATGGTGACGGCGCAACAACACATCGAGGTGGTGGCGATGTTCCTTCGTGGTCACTGAGGATGGCGCGATGCGAGGTGAGGAAGGGGCGGCCTTGCTGCCCCGGTGCTGCAGGCGGAGGAGCTTTGGTCAGCTGGGGCCTCGGGC
>NC_041388.1:227244671-227260156 GCF_002162155.2 Triticum dicoccoides | reverse complement strand
AGGCGAAGACGGCTGCGAGGGCGAAGGACGACGAGGTGGCGGCTCGGGGCTCTGGTGGCATCCGGGCGGAGGCACCTACGGGTGCTCGAGGTGGATGGGTGGATCGAGGGGAAGGCTCGGGTTGGTGGGGAGAGATCAAGAGGATTTTTGGATCAGGGGTTGGATGCTGGTAGGTGGGGATGGATCCCGAGGGGAAATGGCTGGCAGCGGCTCTATGGGTCAAACTACCTAGAAGTTAGGGTTTGGCCTAATTTAGACTAGGGAGTCTATATATAAATGAAAGGGGTGATGATTTGGATCCTCCGACCACGATCGGGCGGTCCGGAATAATTGGGTTAGGGAGTCCAAATAAGAAAACGGAGTTATCTTCGGGATGTTTGGGGATGATCCAAATCCAATGGTGATGACTGCCCGGGTCGGGTTCGGGACAGCTTTCGGGCGCGCGCGAGGGGTCGATGAAATGTGCGGAGAGGGGGGTCTGACAAATGGCCATGGAGGCAAGGGGGATTTGATGGGCTCAGAGAAGAGAGAGAAAAGAGCGGTCCGAGAGAAGGTTATGAAGGCAAAGGGAGAAATGACAACAACGACGGATGCAGGTTTTAAAAACAATGAGGGCAACGAGTGCCGATGCAATGCAAATGATGACATGATGAATGTGACAAATAAATAAATAACACGACTGACACGCAAAACATGGATCGCATCTGGAGTGTCGGTCTTGGGGCGTCACAACACTCCTCCACTTACAAGAGATCTCGTCCCGAGATCTAAGGATGGCACCAGAGAGAAGCGGAAGAGGAAAAGGTAAAACAAAGTTGCTTCTTCAACAAACGAGTGAAACCACAAACCTTGAGAGGTTGAACAAATTGAAAGAAAGAATACAACAAAGATGAACAAAGTAGAAAACACTCTGTTAGAAAAGAGGAACAAGGAACATTACGAGAACCTTGTAGGTTGAAAGGCATAAGAAAAGGGTTACAATGGACAAAAAGTGCATGCAAGCACTCCGGTTGAAACGATATGTACAAGGAATGATAAAGATCAATTACAACAACACTCCGGTTGGAAATGGAAGGCATAGAGTATGAACTTGGCAAAATTAAAGCACTTGGATGCGACTCCGGTTAGAAGAGTTATGATAGACACAACACTCCGGTTAAAACAAGGTAGAGAAGGAATAAGAATGATATAATTTGGACAGCACTCCGACTGTAAATGGAAGGAATTGAACATGAACTTTACAAGATGAGAGGATACTTGATGAAATCAACAACACACTGCCTCCGAAACTATTGAAAGAATGGCACAAGGCGTAATAAAGATTTCAGACAGCACTCCGGTTGAGAAGGGAGGCAAAACTTGATAAGATGAGAGAACTTGAATGGAGGACACGACACTCCGGTTAAATGGATAAACAAAGGAAAAACATGATCTTTGACAAAAATGGAATGATGGAACGAAGAGTGCAACATCACAATGCCTCCAAAATGAAAGAATAGAAGCTAGATCGTTAGGAAGAAAGAAAGTAGAAGAAAATGATAACTTCTACCACCAATGAAATTGAAGGCATCCTTAGGAAGAAGGGTTGACTGGAGTTGTTGAAAATTAAACAACAAAAGAATAAGGTTGTTGTGGGCTTATGAAAAACTTCTCAAAATTGAGGGGAAAATCTGCCACTATGGAAACAAATAATATAATTGATAACACCAACGAGATGAAAAACTTTTTCCACCAAGATGATAGAGAGATAACTTGGATCATTGATAAGCACCACAATAGCAACATTCCTTGGGGAAGTCTTTAGGTGAAATATGACACAAAATAACTCCAATGAAGATATTGATGGATTTAAAATACCTCATTCTTGACAACATGTGAATCACGAAACATGAACGAAAATTGTCAAGAATGATATAACACCACCTCAAAAGATAAGGTAGAAAGAATTGCACTTCGGAATGCAATATGAAGAATGCTTGAACTCCTGAAAACAAGACATGTGTTGAACACCATGTTTATTTTAGAGTATAGCTTGGCGGATCTTAGCTACGAGAGAAAACTTGAAGAACAAATGAAGAATGAAAGGAATCCTTGACGAACCACCATATAGAGCCTCCATGAGGAACTCCGGTAATGAAATGATGATAGAAAGAAAAAGAAGTTGAAAACACAAGGTGAATCTTTGCGATGATTTAGATGGATCTTCATGATGATATAGTTGAGAGCTTGAGACTCTGGAAATAAAAGGATGAAACACTTGATTCGAGAATTTTGACGAGCCTTCGGGATAAGGAATTAAATCACCTCGATGATAAGAATTATGCCATGCTTACTGTTCATCAACTTAAATTGATAACAAGCAACAGAATTGGCATGTCACTTATTCTTCTTGAAGGATTAAGGATAGATATAGCGCAAACTTGAGAAGGTCTTGATGGAACCACTGGTGGGATTTGGAAACAATGAATGAATTGATACGATAACAGCGGAAGAGGAATGTTGGACGAACCACCGTAAGGATTAAAAGAACGAACGAAGAAAACAAATGCATCACCAGGAAGAATTGGAAAATGAATGAAGATACTTGAGAGAATTTAGATACAAGTGCACGAAGAGATCCCGAGCTGATTAGGGAATACTTGAATGATGCACCAGAAGATTTGGAGAACGAGAGCTGAAAGCTGGAATGAATAATTCTGAGATGATGTGCTCCGGAGAATCAAACTGAAAAGACTCCTGAATTGCTCCGGATGGGTGAAAATAATTCTCACGATCGAAAACAATTATGAGACGATGGCATCAAGCTTGACCTACACATTATCAAGAGAACGGAGCAAGATTTAATAGAAAAATCTTCTTCAGTCTTCAAAATCCGAGAATGACGAGGAGAAACACCACCATGAATTATTGAGGCACTCCGGAATGAAGAATAAAAAGGTTGAACCAACGATGAAAAGAATGTGAAAGCTCTTGGAGAAAGACATATGACTGATGACAATTCATTCTTACGTCACACTTTTGAAAAGAATTTGGGAATCACTCCGGATAAATTAGAAGAGTCAGGTAAGATCCTGGGAAAAGATCTATGGGTTAGGGCCCACTGAAGAGAAACACCGTTGAAATGATTTTGAAGAGAGATTGCACTGGTTGATTTAAATGGCTTGAGTGAGGTAACAACCACGAAATAGCTTGAAAGGATTAAGAATAGAAACTTGAATCTTCTGAGATAATCTTAAGCACTCCGGAACAAATGAATAACAAGAAGTGAAAGTTTACGAGGTGCACCGGTATGGGAAAACATTTGAAACGAGGAAAAGGATAAGATCAACAAAGCTTCCATAGAATCCACCGGAGAAGAAAAGAGAATGAAGATTGATAAACTTGAAGCTTCCTTAGTATCTTCTTGAGAATTACCAGATAAGAACATTGACGGAAAAGAATGGAGAGACTTCCATCAATAAAAAGGCTACTTGATTAAGAAATCCGAGTCCTTGAATAAATGGGTGGGAGGGCGGGAAAACAAAGGCAACTTGGGACGGATGAAACAAACACCATTGCGAAGAACTGGGAATTGATATAGCAAATATCGAAAGGATAGGATTAACTTGAAGAGAACACGCCGGTTGAGAATAATTAACATGACAATCTCGATAAATAAGAAGGATTAATACTCCCACAGAAATATGAGAACACCTCTTAGAATAAGGTATGGAGTCAACACTTGACAATGAAGCAACTCGGATACCACAACTCAAAACAAAGCAAAGGATTTGGCTTGCAGAATAAGCCGGAAACAAACATATGATAGATCCCATATCGTATCATGTGTTTGTTGGAAAGATATCCTACGTGATACTTGAATTCCACCTAAGAACTCCCGAAACTTTCTGGTTATGCAATCTGGTGTTGGGGATACAGGGAGGCACAATATATATCACACAACTAACGATCCCTACGCTCCAACTGTATCCATTCGTCAACACATAACCAAGAAAACTCCGGAAATCGTGTACCTCAACCTTCGAAAAGCATCCATTATAGGAGCTATGGAAATACTCCCGAACTCCCGCCCCAGTACTGGGTGGAGTCGAGGTTATCTCACCAACAACTGCATAAAAGAGTTTTTTATGTCGGCGAACTCAGGTATTCCAGAACTGCAACGATAAAATTGTGACAACGACACCTTAGAGCTCAACTCCTCGGGACACTGCCACAACCCCTAAATGTCAGGAGGCACCAAGAACAATGTTCTCATCACAAGAATATCGGAACGATCCCGAGATACCCGTGTGATCCTAAAAAAATCATGAAATTTGAGGAGAGGAGAGTCAAAACATCTACGTCAGGAGGCCTCACCAGAGCGACGAAGGGACTGAGGAGTAAAAAGAATCCTACTCTCCAATATATATAATCCTAACACTCAAAACATTTTTGTTCTAGACCCAACAACGTCAGCGATTCGATCAAGCAGGGGGCTCCTAAGTCGGTAATGGCTCTGATTACCAACTTGTAACGCCCACGATGCGGCTATATCTCCCACGTGTTGAGGCACGACTTAGAGGCATAACCGCATGGTGGTTTTGCCACAAGAAGGGTCATCTTCACATAGTCCCATGTAATGAACAAGAAAGGGATAAAGAGAGTTGGCTTACAATCGCCACTTCACACAAGACTTAAATATTACATACATTATCCAATATACACACATAGACCAACTACGTCAAATCCAAATGAAAAGGAAGATAAACCCCAAAAGCTAGATCCCCGATCGTCCCAACTGGGCTCCACTACTCATCATCAGGAAATGAAACATAGTAACGACCAAGGTCCTCGTCGAACTCCCACTTGAGTTCGGTAGCATCACCTGCATTGGTATCATCGGCACCTGCAACTATATTGGTAGTATCTATGAGTCACGAGGACTCAACAATCTCAAAACCCGCGAGATCAAGACTATTTAAGCTTATGGATAGGATAAGGTAATGAGGTGGTGTTGCAGCAAGCGCTAAGCAATTATGGTGGCTAACATACGCAAATAAGAGTAAGATGAGAAGCTACGCAACGGTCGTGAAGCTAGATGTGATCAAGAAGTGATCCTGAAACTACTTACGTTCAAACATAAGCCAAAACCGTGTTCACTTCCCGGACTCCGCCGAAAAGAGACCATCACGGCTACACACACAGTTGATTCATTTTAATTAAGTCAAGTGTCAAGTTCTCTATAACCAGATATTAACAAATTCCCATCTGCCACCTAATCGCGAGCACGGCTCTTGAAAGTTTATACCCTATAGGGGTGTCCCAACTTAGCCCATCACAAGCTCTCACGGTCAACGAAGGATATTCCTTCTCCCAGAAAGACCCGATCAGTCTCAGAATCCCAGTTGCAAGACATCTTGACAATGGTAAAACAAGACCAGCAAGACCGCCCGACTGTGCCGACAAATCCCTATAGGAGCTACACATATCTCGTTCTCAGGGCACACCGGATAGGTCAAGCTACGAGTAAAACCAACCCTCGAGTTTCCCGGAGGTGGCCCCGCAGTTTGCCCGGTTCGGACCAACACTCAGAGGAGCACTGGCCCGGGGGGCTTAAAATAAAGATGACCCTCGGGTTTGCAACCCCAAGGGAAAGTTATAGGTTTTTAGGCAAATGTAAAACCATGGTTGGGCCTTGCTGGAGGAGTTTTATTCAAAGCGAACTGTCAAGGGGGTCCCATAAACCCAACCGCGTAAGGAACGCAAAATCAAGGAACATAACACCAGTATGATGGAAACTAAGGCGGCAAGAGTGGAAGAAAACACCGAGCAAAAGGCAAAGCCTTCCACCTTTGCTAAGTATATAGATGCACTAATTAAATAAGAGATATGGTGATATCCCAACATATCCATGTTCCAACATGGAACAACCTGCAAGGCACCTGCAACTAGCAACGCTATAAGAGGGGCTGAGAAAAAGTGGTAACTTAGCCAAATAACAGTTTGCTAGGAAGGTGGGTTAGAGGCTCGACATGGCGATATGGGAGGCATGGTAAACAAGTGGTAGGTAGCGCGACATAGCGATAGAGCGAACAACTAGCAAGCGAAGATAGAAGTGATATCGAGGGTAATGGTCATCTTGCCTGAGATCCTGCAAGGAAGAAGAACGAGTCCATGAAGAAGACAAACGGACATAGTCGAACGAATCCTCACAACTCCGGAACGAAACCGAAGCTAACGAGAGAAGCAAACCGGAAAGAAGCAAACAACATGGTAAACACACAAGCATAAACATGGCATGATGCACAACCAAAGATGATGCATGTCCTGTTTAAATATGCATGGCATGGCAAAGTGCACAAACAAACTACCAGCACTACAAAAAAAAGACACATCCGTGACATTTTGGTCCGAATGAAAAAAAAATATGTCATACTTATGACACTTCTATGATGATAATTGTGACAAAACCCGGTATCATCATAGATGTGGTGGGCTCCTACTTCTATGACAAAAAATCATGACAGAAAATGGGCTTTTCATCCTGGGCGGGCCCGAGACGCAGTTGCATGACATTCTTTGGGCCGTCCATGACGAAAAAACCATGGTAGAAGCGAGGGCGAGGAAAATATCGGGGTGTTCCCGGTTACGATGGGTGGTCGGGGCCGAGCGATGCACGGAGGTTTGCACGTTTCTCTGGTACACGCACATGCGTGGGTGCGAGGCGTTGGGCTCTAACTGAACCCAGGCGAGGCGTTCGCCTACTGAACCCGAGTGATTGCACTGCAGGCAATGCGTTACTGAACCCGAGCGATCAATCGATGGCTGTTAACTAAACCCGATCGAGCGATTCCTTCACTACAGCTGCTAACTGAAGCCGGTCGATGCTGCCTCTCAATGAAAAGTGAGCGTTGTTGGGGGGGTTTGGATGAACAGTTCCCGGTGGGGGTGGATGAACAGGACCCCGTGGTGTTGCCTCTGTATGAAAAGGACCCCGATCGATCGAGCCAGTTGGGGCTGGATGAACAGGACCCCATGGAGGGCTGGATGAACATGACCCTGTGGAGGGCTGGATGAACAGGACCACCCCGTGGAGGGTTGGATGAATAGTAGACGGTGGAGGGTTGGATGAACAGTAGCCCGTGTAGGGGTGGTTAAACAGGAGCCCGTGGAGAGGGCTGGTTGAACAGTAGCCAGTGGAGTAGCACGCGGTGGAGGCTGGATGAACAGGAGCCCGTGGATGAACAGTCACAGGTGGAGGTTGGAGGAGGTCAACGGTGGATGAACAGTAGCCCGTGGAGGCTGGAGGGGGTCAACGGTGGAGATGAACAGTATCCCGTGGAGCCCCGTTTTGCGGTACGCCACACCCCTCCCGATGAATAGGACCCCCGTTTCGACCGTAGCGCTCCAACACAAGTCTGTTTCCTCCGTTTTGTGGTACGCCACACCCCTCCCGATGAACAAGACCCCCGTTTCGACCGTAGGAGGTCCGTTTCCTCCATTTTGCGGTACGCTAGACCCCTCCCGATGAACAGGATCCCGTTTCGAACGTGGCCGGTACAACACAAGGCCGTTTCCTCCGTTGTGCGGTATGCCAGGCCTCGTTTCCATCTGCTGTTCCATCTAAGCCCTCCTGATGAACACGACGACGCATTCCATTCCGACCCAGCTGGTTGGCTCCCCATGAACATGACGATGACGCGGTTTCTCTGTTCTGACCCAGCCATGTACACGAGCCCTGGCCGTACGCATGCGCGAGTAGGCGTTCGAGACCCTGCCCGTATGTACGTACATGGCCGTATTTTCTTTCTTGCACACTGGCCGCTGTACATACGTGTACATGCTATGTGCGCGCCTCTACTACGGCATGTGCGCGCCTCTACATGGACCAGTATGTACATACACGTTCGCGACCAGAATGACAATGCTACATATGCTTTGACCAGGTGGGTCCCGACTGTCAGGCACTTCCTTGCGTGAGAAGATGTAGCTGGTGGGTCACAGCAGTCAGGGGGCGAATCGTTTTTTTTGAACGAACTTCCTTGCATGTGAAGATGTAGCTGGTGGGTCCCAGCAGTCAGGGGGGAAATGTTTTTTTCGTGAAATACGGTGGCCCGTCCGGTGGATCCCCGATGTCAGGTGGAGGAATAATTAGTTTTACGCATAATAAGGAGGCACTTCCTTGCAGCTGCCGTGGACCCAGTTGTCAGCCTCTCCACGTACAGTACTCTTCCGATGAAAGTCGGTCGTTGACCATATTGACCACGCCGCACCAAGAGCACCACGGCGGTGGACGACGGCGAGGCCTAGGAAGGGGACGACGCGGAGCCGGGGAAGACGTGACAGTGGATACCCACGCAAAGAGGAGTACGGCGGTTCACTGGTTTGGCTGCGGTGTGAGGCTGCCGTCACCGTAGAATAACAGGGGTGTGGGTGAGTGGAGGGATGGCCTGGCCAGCGTTGGGAGTAGTAGGGGCGGTGAGGCCTCCGCGACAGCACAGCCGGCCATGGGAGGCAGGAGCAGGCGGCACGACCAGCACTGCTTTGGGCGGCTGGAGCAATAAGACCAGAGGTTGAAGAAGCACGACGGTCGTTGGATGGACATCGTACGATCACTGCAACTAGAATCGTTTATATTGACTAAGTTGACAAAGCCCTTGGTACGCGTCAACTTAGTAGGCCCACAGGTCAGCTTCCGAAACGGTGCGCCCCATATGTCAGGGGGAGGAATCATTTTTGGGGCGGGTGAAGCTAGAATATCCGAGATTAAAGAAGCACGGCATCCGTTGGATGGACATCCAACGGCCACTGCTACTAGAACCGTGTGTTGACTATAAGTTGACAAAGCCTTGCATACGCGTCAACTCTCTCTTTTTTGAGGGGACGCGTCAACTTAGTAAGGCCACAAGTGTGTGGCAGAGAACATATAGCCCATTTGAGATTTGTAAGAATGTACAGCCAATTTTTGAATTATAATAGAATTTACTACAACCCATTTACAGTTTGTTAAAAGTACAGCCCATTTCAACCAACCGTTCAAAACAGAATTCAATAAAATTTCCCACATTTTGATGGGATCCAAAATATTTTTATCCTGAAATTTCTAGTCAGATTAAATACAATTTCAATATAAATTTATATTACGTAAAAATACAACGAAACACTGCGCTCGCAACAATTAATGAAATTAAAATTTTCAATATCCAAAAATAATATTTTATAAAGTAATTACGTGTTTGATGCATTTTTTATAGTTACTGCCTAGTTTTTATAATTACGTCCCATTTATTATTCTTAAAGCCCATTTTCTTGTTAAGCCTAATGCATCCCTCCTAGGAAAGATTTGCAGCCCAGCGGGGCGGAGAATAACAACTTGGCCTTGCCTGGGTATTCCTAAAAAAAGGTATAGCTAGGCTAGCCATTTTCAGCATGAAAAAAAATAATATCTGGGCTGGATATCTGGCCTGGGATAGACGGGCCACAACCCGCCTAGTTAATACCTGCAGCGATGTTTTCGTTGTTGTTCGGAGGAGAAAAATTAATATCTGGGCTAAACATCGCTGAAGAAAAACTCTGCAGTGCTCACATCTCAAAAACATAAATACTGCTCGAGCTGCTTGGTCCCAGCTGTGGGCCGCTTCTTGTGCAATTCTCTCGTTTATTGACTAGATAGGTTGACAATGGTGTGGGACCGTGATGTCAGGAGACCAGGAGGAAGCAAAAAAATTATAGTTTTATATACTAATAAGGAGGCACTTGCGTACATGCGGCTATGGCCCTGGTGGGTCCCCACTGTCATCCTCTCCAAGTAAAGTCATCTCCTCATCCTCATGTCTGTTGACCATGTTGACAACGCGAGACGGCAGCGCCACGGCAAGCGCAACAACTCGAAGGACGACGGAGAGGGCCTCGCGGGCCCTATGAATGGTCTGATACAGCGCCCGCTGCTCATTCGGGAAGCCAAGATCATAGGGCCACGTGTCCACGACGGCATTGTCATTCGCTTTGTCACGGGTGCTCGTTGAGGAGACGGAGGTTGCAGCATAGGTCCTCTTGCGCTGGTAGCTCTTCCGCCATTAGGGCGTCGAAGTGCGGCTGCACCTGCTCTATGGTGAACACATGAACCGGCTTGGACAGTGGAGCTGGCTCCTGGTCGGAAGCTACGTCCATCGTCTGATTGTTCTCGCTTAGCTCGGCGAGCTAGCTGGTGAGCCAGCATGTCCGGCTGCTGGACCGACCTGCTGCCAAGCACGAGTCTGGCTGCCCTGGCCCACCCAGACCACCTCTCTCGCCCGCGCGCGCTTTCTGCCCGAAACAGTCAGCGCCGCCCACCCCGCTTCCCAGTGCAGGCGATTGCTCCGCCTTCAAACGACATAAGTGTCGTCCATCTGTCTTTCTGCTGCCCACATTAATGATATGCGGTTGCCGAGGCGGCTACTCCGGCGCCACACATCTGTCCCTTTGCTGCCCACCATTGCTATATAAACTGCTACGCCGGCCATAGCCGCAGTCATCAGCATTCGTTCCCTTTCTCCTGTCCACACCACTACTGCCCACCATGGCTTCCTCGCACTCCAGCGCTCTTCCCGGGCGGACGACAGACCACAAGGAGATGACAGCCATTGCTGCCGACTGGCTGGCCGGCAGGCAGCCGGAGGATGACGACGTCCCAATGGAGAACATGGTAGTCGACGATCCGGCGCCAACCCCCTCCTCTGCCATCCTCGTGGGTGCATTGCACCATGACCATCGGCGAGTCCCGTGCCCAATATATGGACACAGTGAGGCAGAAGCATGAGGAGCAATTCCGGGAGGCGCAGGCCGACGCCGCCTACAACCACCATCTCCTCCAGGAGCACCTACAGGCGGAGGAGCAGATCGCCACGGAGCGGGCGGAGCAGGAGGCACTGCTTGATTCATACCGCTCCGCCCGCGAGGGCCGCCTCGAGCGCTGGCGGTACCGCATGCGGGTGCGGAGGCTGCAGTAGCCTACAAAGAGGGCGATGAAGCGGGCGAGGTGCTGTTTGGCGAGACCGACGACGAGGCAGAGGACAATGTCGGCTCCAACGAGTCCCCGCTCTGCTGGCATCGATGAGGCCCTGCTCCACCGAGGCCCCGTGGCGCCAACAACGAGCAAGAGGACACTGCCGGCTCTGCCGAGGCCCTGCGGCGCAAACAACGAGGCAGAGGACACCGCCAGCTCCGCTGAGGCCCCACCCTGCCGGCAACGAGGGGGGGATTTCCCCTGCTCCGCCGAGGCGCCGCCCGCCGGCAACGAGACAGAGGACATCGCCGGCTCCGTCGAGGCCCCGCCCCACTGCCAATGAGGCCGCGCCACACAGAAAACGAGGAAGAGTAGAACACGGCAGGTCGTGGCCGCTCGGGTCCAAGTAAGGCTACTGCTGCTACCCTCCGGTTGATGGCACTGAGTTGTACATCATGGAGCAATTCTATGATTACAGGATGATTGAAGACTGCTCGGTGGTTGAGCAAGCTCATGAGATATAGTCATTTGCTAGAGAATTGAGCACTTCATTTGTATGCTGCCGGACAAAGGTGGGTAGCTTCGGTTAATTAATTATACATCTAGCGCACCCCTTTTTAGTTGAAGAATGTATGAAATGTAATGAAATCTGGCATGTTTATATGAAATCCGACCGTGTATGAATGAATTTATGTTGATTAGTTCGAATTCTTGTATCATTGGCATTGGATGAACATGCAAAACAATACGTACTAGCATTATTCCCAGGGTGATCACCTCGTTTGCAGCAGTTTCACATGTACTCCCTCCGGTCCTTTCTAGTCTGCATACAAGTTTTGTCTGCAGTCAAAGTATCTCTACTTTGACCAATCTTATAGAAAAAAGGATGCACTTTCACAATGTGCAAAGTAAAAAGGAACAGAAGGAGCACAAAGAGTTTGAGCAGCTTCTTAGCGTTCCTCTACATTGCAATCAAACACACAAGCCTGGCAATTCATAGAGAACATTCAGAACAATCGATGATTATGCATCTCAGTGATTTCCATGTCAGAGCCAATATTTACCTCACAACTAAAGAATAAAGAAAAAATGGATCGACCCTGCTGACAGCAAAGGGTGTCCCATTCAAAAATATCAAACGCATGTCTTCTTGCTAAAATCAATGAGCAAAATTTGACAAGGTTGTCCCATTCCAAAATATCAAATGCCTACGATTGTGGAATGGGCAGGGTTTGCCATCAGTTCAGACATTGACAAGGCACCTCATGCTAAATAAACCAGTTGTTCTTCTTGTGCAGTTCCACCAAAATCAACCAAATTCACTCGGCACCTCCTTCCTTGTGGTGGAAATGAATGATTCGATGTATTAATGAACATTTTGTGCAGTTCCCATTGAAATCAAGATTGGAGGACAAGGTGAAACTTGACCGGTCATTCCTCCAATCAAAGCCCTCATTTCTGTCTCTAAACGCAACAATTAATCCAAACAACTAAGAGATGTTGTTTTAGCTACCATGCAGGGCCACGTTTTAACTCGCATGCAAGCCGTCTTTGATTTCTTGACTGATCAACGCGTAGTTGCACTCCATGCATTGTGTTTCCAGGGGAGATAACAAGGAAGAGTAAGGAGCGTTTGGTTACATTGCTTAGGCTGGTCATAGTGGTGAGTAACTTGGACTAGTAACATCCATATGTTACTAGTCTATGTTACTACTACATGAAGTTTGCCGTCGAAAGCGAGCCGATCTGGCTCTCCTGAGCTAGCAAGGTTTTTCTAGCCCACCCAAGCTAGCTGGCCCACAAAAGCTAACATATTTTAACAGTTCCAAATGCCTAGCCTTGCCCGTCTATGCTATAAGCTATTCTTGCTAAGGATCCAAACGCTCCCTAAGTAACAACGCTCGCTAGCAACAAGGCCAGGAGGAGATTGAGATGCGAAGTTAATGGACGGCGCCTAAATTTTTTGAGAATATCTGATTTCCGTAAGATGACGTAACACCTAGATGGAGGGAGTACTACTCCTCAGTCCAGGTTTGATGGAATATTCGTCACTTCTTCGCTTCTTGTACGTACTCCATTTGTATCTCACTTCATGTGGCTTCGCACTCGCACAATTTTCCTATTCTATGAACTTGTGTGTGTGTGTGTGTGTGTGTGTTTAACAGCATGTTTGTGTTAGAGAGAGTGACAGATCGACCTACTCCTACAGAGAGATGGTGTGTAGTGTATTTAGCCGCGAGAGTCGGTGCATCCTCTCGTTTCCGGGCGTCCGGTAGGGACAGGCGGACAACTGTCACGCCCGCTCCTGACCATCCTGGCCCACCCAAAGCCCCTCCATCGCCCGCGCGCGCTTCCCGCCTGAAACGGTCAGCGCCGCTCCACAGAATCGGTGCCGCGTTCATGCCCGGGCAGAGCAGATGCGACCTCTCACTGGCGCCTGCGTTGAAGGGAGAAGCGGATTCAAGAGTGATGGTTGCTTCGTCCGTCCAACTTACTGTTGGGTCTATGTGATTTGACGGCTCATTGGTCATTATTACTGAGGTGGTAGGACTCTTGGATGTCCCACACTTTCGGCGAAAGGAGGTACTACTAGATTACAATTTTCTCCATTCTTACGGCGGAGGAGTGCAAGAGCAGTTAAAAGATGCAGGCTCAGTGATTACATGGCCCACCTCACACTATCACCATATTTTCTGGACACCGTGCGACACCTAACTCTTTACATAGTACTCCCTCTGTTCCTAAATATATAAGTCTTTGTAGAGATTCCACTAGGTGGACTACATACGGAACAAAATGAATGAATTTACACTTAAAATGCATCTATATACATTCGTATGTGGTTCATGGTGAAATCTCTACAAAGACTTATATTTAGGAATGGAGGAAGTACTAGTATAGTACATACTGTAATTTATCAGCGAGATAGTACAATGCTATGAAGCTTCCAGATTCTGTTACATGTATCTTGCGTCCAAGGTAGCCCGTTGCAACATTTCATCAAATACAAAGGAGACTAACATGCATGCTATTGCATCTCAATGATTGACAGATCATAGCAAATATGTACTCCCTCCGTTCCAAAATAAGTGCCTCAACTTTATGCAGGGGGTGTTTGTTTCCAGGGACTTTTTAGTGTAGGGACTAGAAAAAAGTCCCTCTTAGAGACTTTTTAACCAAACAGGAGGGGCTACTAGGGACTAAAACTTGCTTTTTGGGACTTAATGAAGAAGACTCTCACGGAGAGTCTTTTTTGGGACTTTTCCAACAATGCCCCTCCCGGCACCCATTGCCCCGCCGCCCCATGGTGTTGTTTGGTTGTTATTTTTTTGTATACTGGGGGTAACATGGTCATTCAATAACCTCCAGGGAGGGACTAGGGACTTTTTATTAGTCCCTAAAAACAAACAGGGAGGGACTTTTTAAAGAGTAGGGACTTTTTAGTTGGGACTAGAAAAAGTCCTAGGACTTATGAACCAAACAGGGCCTCAATATGGACTACATACGGAGCAAAATGAGTGAATCTACACTCTAAAATACGTCTATATACATCACTGTTTGGAGTATGTACTAGTAGTTCATATTGAAATCTACTAAAGGACATATATATTCGAAACAATATGATAATCTCTCTAACCAAGGTAGTAGGGACGAGGATTAAACGGAGGGAGTAGTAAAATTTTCTCCTCATCCTGCGAGCCACCGCGCGCGTGGGCGAGGGAGTGGGTGTAAGGCGTACAATACTACTACTAGTAAGAAAGCTTCACCTCATCCTGCGAGCCACCGCGCTCGTGTGCGGGGGAGACGGCATACTAAGAAAGCTTCTCCTCGTTCTGCGAGTTGACGGGACACATCAAAAGTACTCCAGTGTGTGTAGAGCCTTGCCTCTAAGGTAGGCCCCACATGGTTTGCCTCTTTTTTAACATAATGCGTCAAGTCACAATTTGTTTGTTCACCCGTGGTAGACGACCCTCCCTCCATCTAGTGGACAACCAGTACACGTGTCAAATTACCACGTGGGCTGCCTTTTAGTATAGAAATGAGCTCCACCGTGTACCCGCGTGGGTGTGGTTGGGAAAGAGACGGGAGTATGTGCGCCATGTGTGCACCTCTTCTCTTCGTGCAATTCCCCCACCTACGTGGGTGTGTGTGAGAGATACAAGCCTAGACAAATGGCTTGTGCGTTCGTGAGTGTTTTTTGTTTTGGGGGGGAGGTTGATTTCATGAATGTATTTGTGGGAATATGTGTCGATGACATCTCAAACAAAATTTTGCATGCAATGTGTGTGAAATGGAGGCCTATCCATATCATATATAGAGGGTCGGGCAATCCACGAGAAGAGAGGGAGGGGTCATATATATCGATAGAGTCGAAGAGAGGATCAAGTGGGTGGGTGCGAGATCGATGAAGAGAGCCATCGAAATTGTGTGTGTGTGTGTGTGCAAGTCAAAGATATAGGGCGACTGACCTACCGGAATGTCAGAAGGCACATGTCAAGTTTGTGTGTGGCAGGGAGACATG
>NC_041388.1:227241741-227244597 GCF_002162155.2 Triticum dicoccoides | reverse complement strand
CTAGAGCGCTCGATGTATGGGTGTGTGTGGGGGGGGGGTGGGGTGAGGGGTAGGCAAAGGCCTAACTATAGAGGTAGAACGACTCATGTATGTGTTGAGAAGGAGAGACCCAGCTATGTCTTGAGGGAGATCGGTCGACATCCGTACATAACTGAAGGACGGGAAATGGGATGGGACAGAAAGAGAGAGGAGAGAGGGAGGGAGGGATAGGGGTAGAGAGCTGGATGGGTGATGGAGTTGCTTTTCAAAGTTGGTGGGAGAGGCCTACTAGACAAACTGAGGGTGGAACTGCAATATTATCAATAAGAGTGGGGATGTGTTTCTGTGTGTGCCTGTGCGTGATAGATCTGTCAGGACGCATCCATGGATGAAGGGGAACCATGTGTTTGGTAAGCAAACATAACTACATCGGTAGATCAATTGTTGTTTGTCAGAGGAAGGGAGAGACATAACTAATGAGGTATATCGATCGACGCGTGGGGAATAGCAAGTTATAAGGACCTAGCTAGCTATATGTATAGCGGGAGATCGGTCGGTGTACGTCCATTTGTTAGAGGCAAATAAGGCCCGGCGAGACGGATAGACAGACAGAATGGAGCTAGGAGGTGGTGCGAGAGGCCCAGCTACTAGCTAGATAGGGGGAGGAGTGTGCGGTTGTGAGATCGATGAAAAGAGGGGCGAGAGTTTACACATGTGTGGGATCGTATGAGAGACACGAGGCAAGGACACATAAAGGAGGAGATTGAAGGTGCGTCTGTATGTTGTAGGCAGACATCGCTGGAGAGGTTTATCGATCAGTGTGTGTCAGAAAGGAGTTGTGGAGACTGTGGGAGAACGACCTAAAGAAAAAAATGAATGTGCGCGATGGATAGAATGCTGAGGGAGGGGGAGGGCGAGGAGGGTGTGTGCATGCACGAGAGAAAGTTAGTGCTAGCTACAAAGGTTAGAGGGTTGTGTGGGTGTAAGAGACTAACAAAGATCATAATTTGATATGAAAGTGGATTCATATATTTGAATAGGAGATCATAGTGTTTTAAACATATGCATGCATGAATATAGCGGTGATACGTGTGTTGTGGTTTTGCACATGTTATACCATAATGTGATAATGCATGGCGTTTGCAACTCACAGCTAAATGTCGAACAATCTAAACCATACTATACATCGAACAATCTCACATTTTATTTGAATTTGTGATAATGTGTGGCGTTTACAGCTTACAACTAAATATCGAACAATCTAAACAATACTATATATCGAACATTCTCACATTTTATCTAAATTTGTGGTAATGTGTGGTCTTTGCAACTCACATCTAAATACTTGTAGGCGTAAGGGGGCGGGGCACCATACATAATGTGATAAACACATTATACATATGAGACATGGTTTAGATTATGAAGATCTAGCTAGAGCTTTAAATGTACTATGATTTGAAATCAACATAAAGTGGATTCAAAAAATTGAGTTCGAGTTCATATAGTACACATAGTTCATATGTAACTCAAGACTAATCATGTGGTGTGCTGTGAAGATAATACACAAACGATGGTTTAACTTGACAATAATGATGATTGTAGATCTTATTAAAACAGAGAAATGAATTCAATGCTTTGACTTCACAACAATCATTATTGTAGATCTTATTCAAATAGATAAACGAATTCAAATTTAGTTCATATTGAAGCGGTAGTATATATGTTTGGAATGCACTAAAACATTCATTTGAGTAGTAGGTTGCATGCATTATACATGTAGCGAAATATTTTAATTGAACATAACATGAATTCAAAGTTTTGAATGACATTTGTAGTGCGAATTGATTTGGTACAATACACGTTAGGCTTGTCCGGAAATTTCAACCCGCGCCTTGTTAGCCCAAAATATTTAAGATATATCTTTGTCTCGTTGTGCTCCGACAACACCCTCCATCTCCCGCGCCTTGCTATTCCAAAATTACAACGCATGCGAAAACTCCCACCTCCTGTGAAATCCCGATACGCGAAATGCCTGTGATACCCCTGAACGAAAGAACCCCTCAAATCGGTGGGGGTACTTTCATAACTTACCCCACATTACGGACAAGTGCGTCCCTAAGCCATGGTTCCCCACTCCCATCCCATCCGTCCACCCATTCGTACACCGAGGCCGGAAAAACCCGCGAAGCCCC
This sequence comes from Triticum dicoccoides, assembly GCF_002162155.2. NCBI lineage: Eukaryota > Viridiplantae > Streptophyta > Magnoliopsida > Poales > Poaceae > Triticum > Triticum dicoccoides. Next base: position 227,242,426 of record NC_041388.1, on the reverse strand, counting down.
ACACCCTCCTGCGTCCGCCACCCAGCCGGAGCCTCTTCCCCAACGATGTCGTCAACAGCAACACCTCGACGTCCCTCATCCACCATACCGGATGAGGATCCGTCGTCGATCTGGTCGTCCTGCCGGTTCAGCCACCCCGTCCTCCACCTCCAAGGAGCTGCCCCGACGTTCCCCTCATCTTTCACGCCACCTCCATTCCCACACCATCGTCTTCACCTGCACCACCGAAAGAGCATCATCATCACTGTTTCCTCGGATGAGGCCGCGGCCTAATCGACGCCATCAAAGAGGTTGTACACTATTTGCCGCATTTTCTTCTTGATTGGATCTTACCGTGCTGCCGGCGCTCTGTCCCAAGCCGACATGGCGCGGCTCCATCCACGGCGGCATCGCCGGCCCCTTCCTCCACGGCGTCGCTCCCTCGGCGGCGACGTCCACATCAGTAGGAGTTGCTGCTGCTTTAGCTCTCGCTCGTGCTGCTGCTCTGCTCTTGCTATTGGTCCCCTGCCTTGTCTTCTCTTGCTCTTGCTCGCGTTGCTACTCTCGCTCTTGCTCTTGCTTGCGGTGTTGCTCCGATTTAGCTACACTTCAGTCGACTGAATCAACTTTTGGGTCAGTCGATTTTCAGGGGGTGGGGGGCTCGCAGGAGTTAAGGAAGAACCAACCACAGCAGGGAGGGGGGATC
>NC_041388.1:227230006-227241197 GCF_002162155.2 Triticum dicoccoides | reverse complement strand
GGCTAGCGGCTCAGGGGGGTGGAGGTTGAAGATGAACTGCAGGCCCTTGATTTCATATCCAAGGGCTGCAAAATCGACTGACCAGAGATGAAAAAGTCAGTCGACTGACGTGTAGCCTCACCTCTAGTGCGTTCAGTTTCAACAGTAAAATTTAGTTTCGACAGTTAAGTTCAGTTTCGACAGTTAAGTTCAGAGATGAGTGGCCGATGTATTTTACATCTAGCACTTTTTGGTTATGTATTTTACGTCATCTATTGGAGATGCTATTAGAATTGCACTCAGGTTAACATTGTCTCTCTTGTCCTGCTTCAGCGTCGGCGTCGTACAACTCACCGGAGCTGCTTCAACGACGAAACCCTCCATCACAGCGGAGAAGTACCTCGGGCTCCATCTCCAGACGCCTAAGATCTTCTTCCCCTCCTCCATTAGCCAAGTCAGCTGGAGCATCCTCACCAGCCAACCCAATCACGCTGAGATCGACATGGCTTCGCCAAAGAGGTTGTACACTTGTTGCATCTCTTTTTTACTCTAAATGTTATATGTATTGTCCACTGAGCACACGGAGTAACGGGAAATACGATTATTTTATCCTACTATATGACAAGTAGTGAGGTACCAGGCAACTTAGCTATCCATGATGGACTCTCTTGAACACCATCATTATTTATCTATGCGCGTTTGAGCTGTGCATTTGTCGATGGCCCTGGGAGCTGAGCTAGTAGGGCAGTGGCCTGGGTCCAAAGTAATAGAAGTAGCACAAAAACATTTTTTTAGTGTAGGCTTTTCCTTTCTCAAGCCTGCCTACTAGAATCGCCAGTTCTTGAAAGGAAAAGTGAATGAAAAACATAGGAATTGGAAAGTTTCCTATGGTACTACTTTTCATGAATTTGGTGCAAAGGAATGGAGCAAAAGAAAACTGTAGGATTTGTTCCTTTAGTGTCTCCTTGAAAGAAAAACTGTAGGAATTTTAATTTCTTGTCCTTATTTTCAAATTCATATTCATGAAGCACAAGACTAAGAGATAGTAGCATAATAGCATTATAACCGTACATTTTCTTGTGGTTTGACTTAATCTCACCATGCTTCTTTCATCTTGTGTTCTTCCAATTCTTGTGAACCAAACACCCAGATTGGCAGAAATCATGTGTTTTTAAATTCTCCGTTTTGCACGTGCATTCCTATCTATTTCCTATCCCTGCATTGTTATAATCCTCAAATTCAAACAAGCCCTTACACAATTACTTCTGTTACAGATATGTGTCAAAGAAAACCCTGTGTGGTTTGTCCTGCTCCTGCGGTGCTGTGTTCCACCCCAGCTTAGCTGCTCCAATGATGGAAGGGTTCACCATAGCAGGGATCCGCTGTCCAGACTGTCTGTCGCCGCCTCAGATCTTCCTCCCCGCCGCCGGCAGCCACGACAACTGCATTACCATCCTCAACTAAGCATATGACCTTGAGGACTACACGGGTCTGCAAGAGAGGTCACACTCTTCCGTGTCTGCTTACGTTATGCATCGCTTAATATGATGACATGCTACTGTATCGTCGTGTTCACCTATTAGACTCCGAGTCAGGTCCAAACTTATGCTGAAACTTGAGTTTTTAAATGGTTGTGGGGTACATATTGGGGCGGCAATCACTACTATCTGTCTACTATCTGGTTAGTCTTGGGTGTCTACTATGAGTTTCATGTTGGATGCAAACAAACATTAAAGGAGCCATTATCTGTATTTTTTAACTAAAGCTATTATCTGCCTGCTATCATTGGTTTTGGGTCTATCCACAGTTTGCTACCAACACTCTGGATTTGTGCATGCACTCCTTACATAATCTCACTATGTTTTATTCCTATGCATGCCAGTTATTGTACACAATGGAACTGAACATGTAGAGCAAAAGAGACGAGCCTTGCGTGGCAATAAAATTTCATGCAGACGTCGCTCCATGGTGAGCGCAAAGGCAGCCCCCCTCCACCCATTTCGGATCGTAATCAAGAGGAAGATAATTGTTCTGAGGGGGATTCAAAAGCAGAAGACCACTCCTATTTACCCCATGAGGTCTTCGCTCTAACTTGGCATGCTGATGTTGGTAATATCATGCATATGGTGCCTTGCATTGCTAACTGTATACATCAAGGATGTCATCTACTTAGTTTAGACATTCTTTGTGTCAATGCCATCTTTTTAGTTACTTTATCGTATATGTGAAAGCCAGGCATCATATATGTGAATTTTGCAATGCCACCCTGGTTAGCCAGTCATCTTATATGTGAATTATATCATGCCATCATTTTTTATTACATGTTAAATTTGTCAATAATTTTAGTACATTCAATTACTCTTCCTGTGCATCATCCATTCGGCACGGTCATGGAAAAATCTGGAGTGGAAACAAGGTCTTCAGAGCAGACAATGCTATCTGACGAAGTGCATGTCTTGTTGGTTACAGATAGCTCCTCAGAGGAGGATTCAGAGACAGATGACCAGTCCTATTCCTCCCCCCCCGAGATGCATGCTCTAACTTGGCAGGGTTATGTTGCTCATATCGTGTGTATGGTATCTTGCATTGCTATATCATTTGCTTAGTTTAGACATGCTTTGTGTGAATGCGACCTGTTTAGTGTCTAATTACCATTATATGTGAATTATGCTATGCCATCTTGTTTCAAGACATTATATATGTGAATTATGCAATGCTATCTTGTTACATGGCATTATATATGTGAATTATGCAATGCCATGTTGTTTAGCCAAGTGTCATATATGTGAATTATATCATGCCATCCTTTTTTGTATTTCTCATTGCTTTTGTCGACAATGTTTGTATATTCAACTGCTCTTCATGTGCATCAGCCATTTAAATTGGTGATGGAGAAATCTGGAGTGAAAACAAGGTCTTCAGAGCAGACAATGCTACCTGCTGAAGCAGATATCTTGCTGGTTACAGATAGCTCTTCAGAGGAAGATTCAGAGGCAGATGACCAGTCCTATTATCCCCCTGAGGTGTACGCTCAAACTTGGCAGGTTTATATTACTCATATCATGCATATGTTGTATTGCAATGCTTAGTTTTTACATCATATACACGATATTGAATGCCATCTCCTTAGTAGACACATCATATATGTGATTGCCCTCTGCTTACTTCCTTAGTATATAAATCATATATTTGAATTATATCATGCCATGATGTTTACATAGATAGCATGTATCTGAGTTATGGCATGCCAACCCATTTTCTAAAGACGTAATATAGTTATATCATGTCATCCTGTTTACATAGTCATCATATTTTGAATTATGTCATTCTATCGGTGAATTATATCATGCCATCATGTTTCCATCGACGGCATGTTTGTGATTTATGGCATGTCAACCACTTTAATAGACACATCATATAGTTATATCATGTCCTCATGTTTACATAGTCATCATATTTTGAAGTATGTCATTCTATCCTGTTTAGTTAGCCATCATACATGTGAAATTGTGTCATGCTATCCTATTTAATTAGCCATCATATATGTGAAATTATGTCCTGCTATTCTGTTTGGTTAGACCACATAAATGTGAATTATTTCATGCCCTGTTTCTTCCCCACTATCCATTGCACCTGTCTATCGTACAATGTCTGTACATTCAATTACTTTTCTTGTTTATCAGCCATTTCAATTGGAGGGGGTGATGGCAGTATCTGTGGGAGTAAAACCACGGTCTTCAGAAAAGATTGTGCTACCTGTCGATGGAGATAGAACCACGGTTGTACTTGCCCAAGAACCAGCCCCACCACACAGAACCCAGACTCAAGCAGATTGTACCCCTACCCAGTTGGACAGAGAACCAACTACACCCCTTCTAACCCAAACCCCAGCAAATAGTAACCCAGTTCCCGTTGACACAGCACCGTCTCCACCACAGAGCACCCAAACACGAGCAGTTAGTAAGACAACTGCAGTGCCCAAAGCACGAGGACCACCACTCCGAACCCCAAGTCACGCTTAAAGCAGAAGAAGAATTGTTCTCAGGTCAGGTTCCGTAGCTATGGTTCATACTACTCTGCTCTTGCATCATTGTATTTACTCATACCAACTAATTTCAAATTTGAAGGATGCAATTGAAACTCAAATGGCGCAATAGGTATGTTTTAAACTTGTTTCTTTAACGTGTTTGCTGTTGTAACTTGCTCTGTGTTGATTTCAGTTTCAATTGAATAAATAGTTACGTTCTCATGCCATGCACATTACAAGTGTTGTTATTGTTGTGTAGTTTCCCACACTTATATTCTGTTTATGCTGCTTTGTCTTAAATAGATATGATTCGAACTGTATCTATCTTGATTTGGCAACATAAACTAGAATGATATAGACCATACAGTGACCATACAACATAGATATATGTTTGTTTCATGTTGTTATCCTGTCCACCTTACTACTGAACTGGTTTACCAAAATGAGTTTCATATACTACATTGTAAACCTGTGATGTGTTTGTTTGTTTCTCTTTTAGAACGCGGGTAAAATATTGGAGAAGAGTACCCCGTTATGCAACGGTAAAGGAAGTAATGCAGATAAGGTTCAAGATAGTGAGACATCCCTGTTGGTCTCCAAGAAAGCTGATAAAAACTATATTGAAGACACTAAGACAACCCCAAAGTCATGTCTTGATGTAGTGTTCGAGTTACATGCTACTACTGCTAGCACCAGCTCTTCGAACTCGCTGCCTGAATCAGTTTGGCTTCTTGAGTCTCAACTTCAAGTTGAAAGACATCGGTCAGATGTTATGCGACAGGAAGCCGAAGGACTAAGGAAGTCCCTGCAGAATTCAGATGCATACTTTCTGGTTCAACAGCAAGTGCTGGAGGATTTAAGCGCCAAACAAGAGGAAGTTAATAAGCTTGCTAAGCATCTTGCCAGCATTATGGGTACCCAGGATATTGTTTCTTGAGCTCTTCTGAAGTGGTTTTAGTTCTGGACTTGTTTTGCTGTGGCGTTTATATGCTGCTTTGTTCCCTATATTTGAACTGGTGGCAAACTTTGATGCCCAATGGATGTAATATGTGTAATAGCCATGATAGCCTAGCATAAGTTTCTTGCTAATTTATTTCCTTATTGTCTTGTTTATTTGTTTTATTGTAGTCAGTGCAGTTCTTTTTCCATGGCTTGCTAGTGGCCGCAGTAACCTATTTTTTAAAACTAGGCCACAATAACCATGGGCTACATATTTACTGTAGTTAAAATGTGGCTCCTACGGGCCGCAGAAACAATGGGCCTTCTACGAGGCGTAGAAATAATGGGCCTTATACGGGCCGTAGACACAATGGGCCTTCTACGGGCCGTATCATCAATGGGCCTTCTCCGGGCCGTATGATTGGTTGGCCAAACATGGGCCAACAATAGACCACATTATGGCCGTAAATGGGCTAGAGTTGAAATCATCCGTTCATGGCCCGACCATAACGGGCCGTCGTTAATCGGCCGTATTTGATGACGCTATGAAAACGGCCCAACGTATTAACGGGCCACAAACGGGCCGACTGTAACCATGGGCTGAATTTGGCCCACAAGCACAAAATGACAGTAACGGGTCGTAAGTAAATGAATACTGGAAATGAGCCCAAGAATAAATGGGCCCTGAGAAGGCCGAAAGATAACATGGGCTGGAAACGGCCCAACGGAATAATGGGTCGTTAATGGGTATAAAGTGATACACTGTTCATTACAAGCCAGTTTCACCACGTGCTGTTAATGGGTCGAGGGTTACTAAGGGCCTCATATGGGCCGAAAGACGTCATGGTCTATACATGGGCCGGCAGTTAAAACGGGCTAGATTATATTGGACGGCCCAGATGACGCTACTGGGCCTAATTCGGATAGGCCGTAAACGGGCCCAGGGTTAGTGGGCTGTAAATGGGCTATATGCGAACAGGCCGCTAAAAGGCTTGCCGTGGGCCGGCCCGCCACCTTTTGACCAAGTCAAACGGGTCGGCCTTTTCACGGGAATGGGCCTTTGTTGGGTCGTGCCACGTGTCGACGTATCATAGGCGCTTTGTGTCCAATGAGTGGATGACACCTGTCCCAACAGTGAGCTGACACGTGTTTCCTCCAACCAATGATGATTTTACACGTGGAAAATCCCCATTGGTCGGGGCTGTTAATGGGGTTATCAGATCCAAAACCGAACCCAATAGCTTAATGGCATTCTGTTACGGTGATGCCACGTGTCGGTCACCCTTGACGAAAGCACTTCTGTGACGCGCGATTTATCGTCATGGAAGTGGACACTTTCGTGATGATAATTTTGGTAATGTCATGGAACACTTCTACGACATCACAGGTATGACTATCTTGATTCTATCATAAATTTGTCATTGATGTACATGCATGGCAGAAAATGTGACCTACTGTGACAAACATGTATCATCACGGAAGTGTATTTTTTTGTAGTGCGGTTAACTGGAGCTCAATATGCAACGAGATGCATATTGACAAAACACCACATTCAATTATTTAGATCTCTCCCGTTTAATCTACTCAACAATATTAAATGTTGGTTAACATGGCAAGAGGTGAGGCATAAGTAAACTAACTATTTAGGCAAGTTTAAATGAGGCAGGAAATAACAAACAACAATTTCGATAAGTCCCCATGTGCATATTATGAATTTGGTACTGTTCTGCCCTAAACCATATTTTAGAGTAGCTAAACATGCAAAGTAAAGCCATCATGTTAAACTATGCATTTTTCTACCCCATTTACATATAAAGTTTATTTAAATCCGAGCTACGGTTAATTAGTTATGAATTAAATCATTTTAACATGACAATTATGCAAAGTATATGCAAACATCATTTTAAACATTTCAAACATGGGTGAAAGTTGCATATTATGAGTAAAACCAACCCTCAAGTTTCCCCGAGGTGGCCCCGCAGGTTGCCCGGTTCGGACCAAAACTCAGAGGAGCACTGGCCTGGGGGGGTTAAAATAAAGATGACCCTCGGGTTTGCAACCCCAAGGTAAAGTTATAGGTTGTTAGGCAAATGTAAAACCAAGGTTGGGCCTTGCTGGAGGAGTTTTATTCAAAGCGAGCTGTCAAGGGGGTCCCATAACCCCAGCCGCGTAAGGAACGCAAAATCAAGGAACATAACACCGGTATGACGGAAACTAAGGTGGCAAGAGTGGAACAAAACACCAAGAAAAAGGCCAAGCCTTCCACCCTTTTCCAAGTATATAGATGCATTAATTAAATAGGAGATATGGTGATATCCCAACTATTGGAAATATGCCCTTGAGGCAATGATAAAGTGGTTATTATTATATTTCCGTGTTCATGATAATTGTCTATTGCTCATGCTATAATTGTTTTAACCGGAAATCGTAATACATGTGTGAATACATAGATCATAATATTAGGATGGTCATGGTTTCCTGACCATGGACATTGGATGTCATTGATAATGGGATCACATCATTAGGAGAATGATGTGATGGACAAGACCCAATCCTAAGCGTAGCACAAGATCGTGTAGTTCGTTTGATAAAGCTTTTCTAAATGTCAAGTATCATTTCCTTAGACCATGAGATTGTGCAACTCCCAGATATTGTAGGAATGCTTTGGGTGTACCAAACGTCACAATGTAACTGGGTGGCTATAAAGGTGCACTACAGGTATCTCCGAAAGTATCTGTTGGGTTGGCACGAATCGAGACTGGGATTTGTCACTCTGTATGAGGGAGAGGTATCTCTGGGCCCACTCGGTAATGCATCATCATAACGAGCTCAATGTGACTAAGGAGTTAGCCACTGGATCATGTGTTATGGAACGAGTAAAGAGACTTGCCGATAACGAGATTGAACAAGGTATAGAGATACCGACGATCAAATCTCGGGCAAGTAACATACCGATGGACAAAGGGAATTGTATATGTGATTGCTTGAATCCCCGACATCATGGTTCATCCGATGAGATCATCGTGGTACATGTGGGAGCCAACATGGGTATCCAGATCTCGCTATTGGTTATTGGCCGGAGAGATGTCTCGGTCATGTTTGCATGGTTCCCGAACCCGTAGGGTCTACACACTTAAGGTTCGGTGACGCTAGAGTTATTATGGGAAATAGTATGTGGTTACCGAAGGTTGTTCGGAGTCTTGGATGCGATCCCGGACGTCACGAGGAGTTCCGGAATAGTCCGGAGGTGAAGAATTATATATGGGAAGTCTTGTTTCAGTCGCCAGAATGATTTTGGGGGTTATCAGTATTGTACCGAGACTACCGAAAGGTGTCCGGGGGTCCACCGGGTGGGGCCACATGCCTCGGTGGGCCTAGTGGGCTGAACAAGGGAGGGAACCTGCCCCTGGTACGCTGGTGCGCCCCCCCCCCAAGGGGCCCTAGGCGCCTAGGGTTAGAAACCCTAGGGGATGGGGGCACCTCCCCCCTGACTTGGGGGGCAAGTCCCCCCTTGGCCGCCGCCCCCCTTATAGATGGGATCTGGGGGGGCGGCCCCCTCTCCCCTTCCCCTATAAATAGTGAGTGGTGGGAGGGCTGCCATACCCTTCCCCTGGCGCAGCCCCTCCCCCTCTCCAACACCTCCGCCTCCATAGTGCTTGGTGAAGCGCTGCCGGAGAACCACGAGCTCCATCACCACCATGCCGTCGTGCTGTCGGAGTTCTCCCTCAACTTCTCATCTCCCCTTGCTGGATCAAGAAGGAGGAGACATCCCCAGGCTGTATGTGTGTTGAACACGGAGGCATTGTTCGTTCGGCGCTGGATCGGATCTTCCGTGATTTGAATCGCCGCGAGTACGACTCCATCATCCGCGTTCCTTCTAACGCTTCCGCTTAGCGATCTTCAAGGGTATGAAGATGCACTCCCTCTCTCTCATTGCTAGCATCTCCTAGATTGATCCTGGTGACAAGTAGGAACTTTTTTCAATTATTGCTACGTTCCCCAACAATGGTATCAGAGCTAGGTCTATACATAGATTCTATGCACGAGTAGAACACAAAGTAGTTGCGGGTGATTATTTGTTCAATTTGCTTACCGTTACTAGACTTACCTTGATTCGGCGGCATTGTGGGATGAAGCGACCCGGATGACCTTACACGTACGCTTACGTGAGACTGGTTCCACCGATTGACATGCACTTGATGCATAAGGTGGCTAGCGGGTGTCTGTCTCTCCCACTTTAGTCGGATCGGATTCGATGAAAAGGGTCCTTATGAAGGGTAAATATTAATTGGCATATCACCGTTGTGGCTTTTGCGTAGGTAAGAAACGTTCTTGCTAGAAACCCATAGCAGCCACATAAAACATGCAACAACAATTAGAGGACGTCCAACTTGTTTTTTCAGGGTATGCTATGTGATGTGATATGGCCAAAAGGATGTGATGAATGATATATGTGATGTATGAGATTGATCATGTTCTTGTAATAGGAAACACGACTTGCATGTCGATGAGTATGACAACCTGCAGGAGCCATAGGAGTTGTCTTAATTTATTGTATGACCTGTGTGTCAATGAAAACGCCATGTAATTACTTTACTTTATCGCTAACCGTTAGCCATAGTAGTAGAAGTAATAGTTGGCGAGACAACTTCATGAATACACGATGATGGATATCATGGTGTCATGCCAATGACGATGGTGATCATGCCGTGCCTCGAAGATGGATATCAAAGGCGCAAGATGATATTGTCCATATCATGTCACTTTATGATTTGCATGTGATGTTTGTCATGTTTACATATTATTTGCTTAGAATGGCGGTAGCATAAATAAGATGATCCCTCACTAAAATTTCAAGAAAAATGTTCCCCTAACTGTGCACCATTGCGAAGGTTTGTTTTTTCGAATTACCACGTGATTATCGGGTATGATAGATTCTAACGTTCGCATACAACGGGTGTAAGCCAGATTTACACATGCAAAACACATAGGTTGACTTGACGAGCCTAGCATGTACAGACATGGCCTCGGAACACGAGAGACTGAAAGGTCGAACATGAGTCATATAGTAGATACGATCAACATGGAGATGTTCACCGTTGATGACTAGTCCGTCTCATGTGATGATCGGACACGGCCTAGTCGATTCAGATCATGTATCACTTAGATGACTAGAGGGATGTCTATCTGAGTGGGAGTTCACGGTACCCCGGGATTTCCAAAAATACAGGCAATCACTGGATACCCCAGGTGCCTCAATCCACCCAGATGTGTATTTAAGTTGCCACCTTAAGTTGAACCATTAATTAACAATCTCACATCTGTCATGAATACACTCAAATCCAAACCACGTCTACGAGCATAGCATAGCAATATAAGCAACGTAGAAGTAACTCCCAGGGTTTGATAATAAACAGGTGAATAGGTACTACCTCATCTACTTCCCAACCCACAATTTATTCAGATCCTAACCATGCAATTGTTTGAGGATTGATCTAATGCAATAAAACAGGTTAGTAAAGAGGTATGATCAAAGTGTTACTTGCCTTGCTGATGATCCGTGAAACCTAGAGACTCGATGTAGCACGCTTCGCACACCGGGTACTCTATCGCAATCAAACAAGCATACAATAATCAATCAAGCAAGGGCACGGGTAAAACTCAAATAAGAGATCTAACCATAAAGTTCAACTTAAGAACTCCGGTTTGCGAAAAGAATCAAATGAAACGAAGCAACCAAACTCAAACGGCGAAAGAAACAAGCTTCGTTTACTAATCTGGACTAAAATCAAATTTTTATAGTAGCAAAAACTTGTTTAAGTTGGTTAAACAGAAAGAGGGTTTCAAGAAGAAACTCTAGGTGCTTGAATCGCCTGATTCCGATAAACGAGCGAAAAGTTATACTAAAACGAAAATCGGATCAGAAATCACGATCAAAAATAATCGCGAAAAATCTGAGAAAAAGAAAAATTGTCGAACAGGCTAACGAACGAACGTTCGCTGTTTGCAGCTAATGGACGAAAACTGTTCGTTAAAATGAACGTATGAACGGGCGTCCGCTATTTAACTAAACCAAAAAAACCCGAACTGGATCTAAAAAACGGATCTAGGGTTCTCAAAAAACCTGGCGATTTTCTAACGAAAACCGCGGCGGCGGCTCCGGCTACCTCGACGACTCCGGCGAGGGCGGTGGTGGTCGGCGGCGACGGGCGGCGAGGCAACGGTCGGCGGCGGGGCGGCGGCAAG